>NW_027397227.1:0-137081 GCF_003265705.2 Callorhinus ursinus | reverse complement strand
AAAAAGAAAGAGAAAAAAACAAAAAACAAAAAGGACAAGATAAAAACAAAAACAGAACAATACAAAAAAACAGAATTTGATCAAATGTGATCAGGCTAGTGCATATATCAGTGACACATCCTAGATTTGGGGTGTACTTTGTTCTGTTAGAAAAAAGTGCCTCCTAACATTTAAGGGAAGAAAGACTTATATATGTACAAAATAAGGGTTGATACAATGAAGGGATGGAAGATGACTGTAAAGATGAAAATTATAAAAGATTTTATAAAAGGAATTAATAAGATAAGACGTTGTTTGAAAAAAGAAAGAAGATTTAAAAAAAAAAGAAAAAAAAAGGGAGAGAATGTGATCAGGCAAGAGACTAGGTAAAGGTATACACTGGTGGCTTTGGGTATATTTTGATGTGTTAGAAGAAACTGTATCTCAAAATTTTAAAGAGAGAACAACTTTTATATATATGCCAAAAATAAGGGTAACTACTCTGAAGGGATAAAATGACTCTTAAAATGAAAAATAAAAAATGTTTTTTTAAAAAAAGGGATTGATAAGATGTTGGTTGAAAAAGGGATAAAGAAAAATTAAAAAAAAAAAGTTGAAAAAATTAACTTTGAAAAAGTAATGAATCATGTTAAAAAAAAGCCATGAATTCTATGTGCAGTATTCCTCTAGCGCTGGAGTTCTCCCGTTCTCCTTGATCGGTAAACTTGGTCTTGGCTTGCTGGCTGTTCGTGCTGATCTTCTGGAGGAGGGGCCTGTTGCCGTGGTTCCCAAATGTCTGTGCCAGAGGCTGAATTGCCCGCCCTTGTCGGTCCGGGCTAAGCAAGCTGCTCGTGTTTTCTCTCAGGAGCTTTTGTTCCCTGTAAGCTCTCGGTACAGCTTTGGAGGACCAGGGTGAAAATGCTGGCCTCCCAATCTCCACCTGGAGGAGCTGAGAACTCAGGGCTCTGCTCCTCAGTGTGCCCCCAGAGAAAAGCAGTCACTCCCGTGACCCCAGTCTCCGGCCGCACTCTGTGCTCACCTGGCCTGTGACCGAGCATTTCTATCTCTGGCACCCAACCCCGTGTGGAGTCTCCAAACCCAGCAGATCCCTGCAGTACACTCCCGTACCGCTTCTTCCAGGGGAGGAAGGGGAGTCTCCCTGGCTCTGCCACTTGTTGGGTCCCTGCTGGAGGAGCAGTGGCCTGACCCTGCCACGGATCACAGTTTATGGCAACCCCGAGCTGAGAGCCCACACCTCGGCTCCGTCTCTGCAGCCGGCTTCCCCGCTCCAATACCTGGGAGCTCTGCTGCACTCAGGCACCCCCGGTCTTTCTGTGACCCCGAGGGTCCTGAGACCACACTGTCCCACGAGGATTCCACCCCCCCGCTTAGCTACTGGAGCGATGTCCCTCAGTGGAGCCGACTTCTTAAAAGTTCCGATTTTGTGGTCCGCGGCTCTATCACTTGCCAGAAGCGGCCAAGGGAGGCCCCGTCCCCCACCGTCTATCCTCCGAATATCGCCTCAGATTCACTTCTCTGCACGTCCTACCTTCCAGTAAGTGGTCACTTCTCCGTTCAGAGTTGTTCCTACTCACTTCTTCAATCTCCTGTTGAGTTCGTAGGTGTTCAGAATGGTTTGATCCCTATTCAGCTGAATTCCTGAGACCAGACGAAATCCAGGTCTCCTACTCCTCTGCCATCTTTCTCTGCCCCCCATATTTTTTGATTAATCAAAAGATTCTTATTTAAAAAAAAAGATTCCTAGTACTGCCATTTTTCTGCCAGTTTTTATATTACTTACAGAATTGTTTAAAAGCCTTTCCTTCAAGTTTTTCCCTAACTCCACAATAAGTCACATAACTTGTAAAAGAATGCCTGTGTCAAAACATTAGAAGAAGTCTCTAAATTTTTCCCAGAGTACCTCATTGGACCCATCCTCTCTATTTTAATATGTAGTTTTCTTAGAGTCATTATTTTGAAAATAATAATTGCAGCTTGGATTCTTAACTCACGAGAAAATACGAGGGCTGAGAGTTTTTATTTTGCTTTTATTCCTTTTGTATTTTACTTCTAATTCAGTGTCACTATCCTTAGAGAGAATGGTCTCTGCTTTTTGCCTTTGTGTAGTTAATGGAGGCTGAACAATAGGAAAGAATTTGTGTAGCAGAAAGAACAGTGTTGGAGAGAGAGCAGAATTTGCCTGTGAGAATGCTTCTTTCTCTTATTTGTTTTTGTTTCAAAATCTTAAACATGCTTTGGAAAGTACGTTGAATACCAGGTGTGATTCAGGACACAGTGTCTGTAAGGAGGCTGGAAGAGATGTGGAGAGAGATTCCTCTGGTTGGAAGAGGTAATTGGAGCCTGGGAGAAAGGGGGAAAAGAGGTGTCTGGATTCCTCAAGCAAGGGGAAGTATATCCAGTTGTCTGTCTGATGCTGAAAAAGATGAAAAGACCTAAAGAAAAGGGTAGCTGTGAGTTTTCTGGCTTTGACTAAAGAGGCTCTTGCCTCAAGCAGAGAACCTATAGTCTTCAATGAAAAATTAGCACTAGGGCAATTTTACATATGGTTGCTGAGCCTACTGATGCCTCAGGACCAGGGAAGTCTTCTCAGTTTAGCAAGGATAGGTACGTTCCCAAAATATCATACCCGGAGTGCCAGAAGCCCAGTGGGAGTCAGAGGTTGAATGTGTTATTCACCATGCTGGGTAGGGCCAGGGGTCACAGCTAGTTAATTCACTGAAACTGGGTTAACATTTTTTGAAAATCTGAAGCTATGCACTGAAATTTATAACCACTATTTTCTCATAATTTAATAAACCTGTTCTTTCATATTTTGTCAATTTTGTTAAGCCTTGATATATTGAAGATTTGGAATAATGAATTAAATTCTAGCACTCTAATGGTATTTTTGTTCATCTCTTTTTTTCAGCAATTTTGTTTTTTATCTTGTTTTGTCCTTTGCTATTATCTTACTTGTCAAATTAAAGACTGTGGCTACCATGTCGTCACTGTGGATTTTACATTTTACCACATTTACATTACTGCATTACAAATATAAAATATCTTTTATAATGCCTTCAACCCTCTTTGTTCTTTCCTGTCTTATATCTGTTTTTTTTAATATCTGTTTTTGATTACCTAATCTGTCTGGACAATTGTTTTTCTAAGGTAATCATCTTGTTTAAGTGTATCATATAAACAACATAAAATAAATGTTTTTCATGCGAAGATTGTCTTCATCTTAGAACGTTTACTCATTTTGATTGGTTATATTAATGGACCCATTTAGTTTTTAGTCTTAAAAATATTATTCTCTATGTCAGAAATCTGCAATCTATACCCTGTGGACCAAATGTGGCCCGGCTCCTGTTTCTGTATGAGCTAGAATGTTTTTACATTTTTTAATAGTTAGAGAAAGAAAGGAAAAAGAAAAATATGTGAGAATGTGGCACACAAGACTTAAAATATCTACCATCTGGTACTTTACAAAAAAGTTTGCTGACCCCTGCTCTGTTTTATTTCAAAACACACTTTTAGCAGATACTGTCCCAGCCCAGTCATGTTCTCTCTGTGCTTATCCAATGCTGGTACATGTGGTTCTTTGGCTCAGAGAGGGGGGTTCCATTCTCCATGCCCAGTGGCTGGGGCAGGCTCTCTGTGCCAAGGCAAGAATGTCCCCTGGCCACGGTCCTCAAAAATGCATAAACATCCATCCCCTTGCTCCTCAGGTGGGAGAGCTCTAAGGACGCATTCTACACCAGAGTCTCCAAGATGATCAAGCTCCACTGACCACAGCAGTGACATGCTTGATACGACATACTTCATGGCTTCTTTTTTTCCCTGTCTCACTCCCCTGCTCCCTCTCAGTGTTTCCTGGTATTATCTCTCAAATAAACTACTTACACTCAATTCGTGTGTCATTGCCTAAAATAGTCTTTAGAATGCTATCTTCTATTTTTTCTGCTTCCTTAAATTTTACCCAGTTCCTTAATTTCATACATAATGCATTCCTGAAAACATGTTCAAGTTAAATATGTATAATTTGAGAAGATAGACTTACATTCTAGAAGTTCTCAGAGAGCCAAATATATCATTGAAAATTTCTCATGACATTAGACTTTAGTCATTAATTCAAAAGCATATTTCAAATATTCTGTAACTAATTTCTAAATTTTAAGCATTTTTCTTCACAATTTCTCACAGTTGACTATGTTTAATCATTAATTGAGGCTGAAAACTCATCTCTTTAAACACAATAGTTCTATTTTTGCCTGAGTTTTATTCTAAATATTTGAGCTGCCTATGACTTGGTAACTTTATTTCTTTCTCTTTCTACTTTCTAAATTAAAATACCCAGGTCCAAATGAAAATAATTCCTCAAAGAACTGAAAAAAGGCTATTCTTCAGATAAAGACAACAGGGCTGTGGCTAAAATGCATGTTCAGCAAACAGGCAATTTCGTCCTTGAAATATTTCAATGTTTTTATCATCAGATGAAGAATGAAAACTGTAATTGCCTTGAGAACGGTATTTCAGAGCAAACAGTGTATTAACTTTCTAAAGAATACTATACATAAAAGTTAAATTTTTTTTTAAAAAAATCAAGAACCTCCCCACCCCCCTGACTAACCTTTTTTTGTTTCCTCCAGGTGCCCTATGGTTTTGTGCTGCGGTAGCTTTTTGTAATTTGGTAATTTTTCTTGCTCTGTTTATTCTTGCAGAAGGAGACATTTATTTATCTAGTGTTTATTTAGGACAGTAGTTCTCAACCATGACTACCCAGTGGAGTCCAGCATGCTTTAAAGACAGTACAGAGGCCTTGGTCTCACCTGCAGAGGTTCTGATTTCATTGGACTGGGATAAGGCCTTGGCTTTGGGAATTTTGAAAACTTCCCAGGTGATTTTAATGTGCAGCTAAAGCTAAACCACAGGTAGAATCATCTAGGAGTTGAGGTAGATTCTCTTGGACTTTGATCTGTTCTTGTTTGACTCTTTCACATTATGAGAAAGAAGAAAAAAGGATGTATAGAAACGCACAGTGTAGTCTCAATAGGGGGCTCTGTTTCTTTTCTAAAGAGTTTCTTTCTCTGGTGCTTTATTTTGAAAGCAGGAAGTTGCACGTTCCTAGCTCTTCGCCAGTGTGGCCAGGTGCTCACCTACTGTCACTTTGTCTTGCAGTAGGATATGATGAGCCACCAGCTCATTGCTTGGCACTGCCGCCCAAAGCACGAGGAAACCAGGGGCCTTCTGTTGTCACTGCTGTCGCATAGGAATTGACCCCAAATCTAGACAGAGCTCAGATAGTTGTATTTTTTTAAGTTCTTTGCCCGTTCAAGTCTACCATCAGCGCCCCCTTCATTCCTCCTTACTTACTATCAGGCATCTCTTCTAGACTGCAAAGTACGAGTTTTACCAGGCTTGTATCTACTTCATTCTTTGATCATTTGAGGGAGAGGCGAGTCCAAACTTTCCCTTTTGGAAAAGCTGAAGGCAAGCATTCCACCGGAAGGGTACTAGCCTTCCTTTCTTGTGTCTTCTTGTGTACAGCAAGCATGGTGTTGTTATTAACCTCAAGTGTTGATTTGGGGCTGCTTTAGCGAAGCTGCTCGAGACTGTCATTATGGCTTTAGGGAAAGTTGCAGAACATTCTTCACTTTAATCTGCTTGCACTTTTTAGTCAACATTGTTTAAGTTTGTGGTACATGGCCACTAAGATTTCCTTGTCTCTAATGCCAACGAAGACTCCTCTCTTTCACTCCCATCTTGTTCACTTCAACGGCAATCTAAGGGTCAGAAAATAAGTGTGCTTGCTCTCACAAAGTCTAAGAAAAATGTGATTAGTGATTTTTGATGGCGTGGTTTGGGTGGTCAGAGTGTTCTAGCGGAATGTGGTATGTTGCCACTGAAGCCAGAAGTCATGGGTTCATTCCAAAGAGATGGGCTCTTCTAAGATCCCAGGAGCATCCAATGGTGGCAGCCTTGCCAGGTTACATAACATGTACAGTGTCAGAGATGGAACTTCTGCTCCCATACTCCACCATCACATGGTCCTAATTATTTCATGCAGCAGATGCCGCCCTTTCTACCTTCATTGGGCATCTTACTAAGCAAGCTAGGCCCATCATAATAATTCACCTGATAGGCACAGTTGGTTGGCGCATGGATGGTCTAAGCAGGACCAGTCAGAAACTGCCCAGGACATGTAAGGCAGAGCCTCAATTCCAGTCTCTTTAGTGATGAAACTTGGAAATATGAGACATAGGAGTTGCCAGTGGCCTTACTGCTTGCTCTGGGGATGGGTCCAGTTGATGATTAATGCTGTCAAGCCAAGAGAAGGGAGGAGACTCAGGGAATGTCCTGAGCATGTTCAGGTTTCTGAGGCCCAGCCACCAAATTATATCCAGATTTCCATCTCTTGGATAGCAAGTCAATTCCCTTTTGCCGAAAATGGTTTGAATTGGGTTTATGTCACATCTAAACCAGAGTCCAAATAAGGGCATTCAAGTCATAATCAGAAGATCTGAGTTTGAGACATGCCTCCCACGCTGGGGATTTATATAGAGGCATTCCTGCGAAATGATAATAATAATACCAACACATTAGAGAAAAGATGAGAAAATTCTTGCCTGGTATTAATTATAGAATATAATAACATTCAGAAATTACTTACCTCCCCTCCTTTTTTCTCCTTATTCCTCTCCACTCATCAGCTAAAAAGGCAGCAAAAAGGGATCCCAGACACACCAACCAAGGTGCCTGTTCTTACCTTTGGTGCTCAATGAAAGGGTCTGCCATGTATGTCCTAGTTTGGGATCTAGTATAGTTTCACCTGAATCAAGCCCTACACTGTCAAAGAAAAACAAGTCTTTTAGATCATTTTCCTTGCCTGAAAATCCATACATTTCCCCCTTTCTGAACAACTACCTACCTTTTCTTAATGTCTGTGACAATGTGCAGATCTACAAGTGATTAAGCTGCTCCTCAGGACTTCGCCATTCAGAACTAGGAAGTAAACTCTGGCAAAGTCTTAAAACAGTGCAACAGTCAACAGAAAAATAAAAGAACATTTCATGTTATTCAATTTCAACAATCTCTGTAAACATCTTGAGGAAGCCAAAACCTTCTATTGATCAGTTTAGTATGTCATTCTACTCCAGAGGAAAATGATAATAAAATGAATGCCATTAAGTGTTTAGAGACCACATCACTATATACTATGTGTGACAGGTCCCTCTGCACCCAGAATGTTCCACATTTATAAATAAAAATATCCTGTCCACTTCCTAAAATCATTCCTTGCTATAAAATTATGTCTGGGTAATTTTATGTTTCAAATTCTTATCTTGTGCTCATTTGTGCATTTTCCTCCTGCTTCCACTATAGTGAGGGTGATATATTTATATCCTCACTCAGAGTTCAGAGGCAGCAGAGAGAATTGGATAAACACACCGGGGCCTGACAAGGCCATGGAATACCTCGTTTTGTTCCTGTACATTGCCTTCTCTTACAGAAATGTGCTTGTTCAGGGGCGCCTGGGTGGCTCAGTCGGTTAAGCGGCTGCCTTCGGCTCGGGTCATGATCCCAGGGTCCTGGGATCGAGCCCCACGTCTGGCTCCCTGCTCAGCGGAGAGCCTGCCTCTGCCTGCCACTCTACCTGCTTGTGCTGTCTCTCTATCTGTCGAATAAATAAATAAAATCTTTAAAAAAAAAAAAGAAATGTGCTTGTCCTTGGAAAGTGCCTATTTATTTCCTACTTTTAGATACCTCCGTTTCTTTGTGGGACTCTACTACCAAAGATTCTTCAGACACAAAATAGAAACTAAGCCAATGAAAACAACAGACAGGGCTTGGTGTTTCAGAAACCCTGTGTGCTTGTCAGTTAACATGAAGCATCATTTCCTTGCACACGAATATAAACACCTGCTATATAAAGTGTGCTTCTTGCCCATGGATCTTTAGATGAAAAAGAGTATGGGCCCTGTTGTCAGTAGACAGGTTTGTTCAAGTCCAATTTCTGTTGACTAATTATTTTTATTCAATGAAGAGTAATTTATCCCTGTCAGCACTGTGTCTCCACCCTTTATAAAATAGAAGTAATAATAATAACACATAACCAACCAATAGTTGATTTAAGGTATAAATGAGATAATGCATCAAAATAAAATCCGAAGCATTTTTGCAAAGACCATAATTCAGAGTCAAATCAACCCAGGAAAACTTCCCAATGGATTATGGATATTGTCCTCTGGAAAGTCCTAATAAGTAGTCCTAATAAAATAGTCTCAATAAGACAAAGTCAAAGTGCTCCTCTTCTGGGGGGAGGGGAAAGTTAAATCACATAATTAGCCACCCTTTTTTTTTTTTCCAACACTCAGTCTCGCTTTCTTCACTTACACGTGAATGACCTAAGAACACTTCTGAATTGTTAATGGAAGAAAGGCATTGAGGTGGCTGCAGTAAAAACACCTGCTCCTTTCTCTGCAGTTTAAGGCTGTGAACGAACTGTTACTCATAATGATCCCAGAACAAGAAGCAATGCCCCACAGATCAGTCAAATGGAATTCTTCCTTGGCATGGAGCTAACCAAGGGAGCTCTTGAGACTCTTAAGTAAACATTTTAGAACTGATCGCATGCAGGCTTGACAGTTTGCAGCACAGGACATTAGAAAGCTAGCATGATGCTTATAAGATCCAAAAGTTAGCATGCTATTTGTCTGTGCTGCACCCTGCAGTGGATCCCCACGTAGGGCCTGATCCTTCCATATGATTTCCAAAGCCTTTTCCCTCTGGCTTCATTTTTTCTCCTCACATGCCTTGGTTCCCACACCATAGGCTGGCTTCTCCAAATTTCTATGCAAGTCATAGCCTCCGTAGTGTGTGTACAAGGAGACTGGATTTTTGGAGGGGGTTGGGGGGAGGATTTGGGTTGGGTTTTTTTTTTGGCCCGTTGTTGGCCTATATTTCAGTATCTCTACCACTGCCTTTTCCGGTAGACCGCAAATAAGTGCTGATGAAGCAGCCTGTAAGAACAGTATATTGTATTTCAGCATGAAGAGAACAGTCTCCCGAGACAGCAGAAAGGAGCTGGGGCACCTTTTTGCTTTTCTTCTGCTCTGTGGCTGTCAGGAAGGTCATTTGGGCCGCTCTTGATTTCAGGGGAAAGTAACTCTCCTTTACAGGCCTCCTGGCAGTTGTCACGGAATTCATGACAGTTTCTTATGTCACAATTTTAATTAACCTCATGCTGCAAAAGCCAGAGATTTGGATGTTTAACCATTTCAGACCAAAGCCACACCGTCGTTTATAAAACACCTAAGGCTGTGAGAGTAGCAGGATTGGATTCAGAAAAACACACATCTTGGGTTAATAGTTTAAAGCATGTCATAAATGTAAGAAGACATTAATGCACCCATGGACTCAGTGGAAGTCTCCTTTCCAGTGATGAGAAAAGGGCAAAAAATACTATACATTGAATTGGCATTTTGCAAAATAAATAAACATATGCTATTAGGAACAGGAAAAACTCAGTAGATTTGAAAATGGTTACAGAAAAAATTTATTGCTTAGACTGTGGTCATTGTCCATTTTTAACAGCACTGTTTTGGCCTGGGGCAGAGATGAGCCTCAGGCTGGAGTGCGGAGAGCCGCCTGTGTCCTGGGAGGATCAGCTTGAAATGCATACAACAGGACTGCCTCAGCAGCTTCCACATCACATCCTTTGGTTTGTTTCAAGTTCTTTCTCACTAGGACAGAATTGGAATCTATCTATCAACTAAAGTTGCAATATATAAAAACATATCTGATGGGCCTTTTCACCGATGAGTATGTCAAAATTGCAGCAAAGCTCCAAATTTAAATGCTCCGATGCCTTTCTGTTTGGTTAGCAAGAAATCCAGTCTTGTCTTGTACCCTGCTCCCTCATGTTTCCCTCTAGAGGAAATGTATGAGGGTAGGGCAGATGTTTACCTTTGTACAGTTCCCAGATGTTCTCAGGTCTACCATGGTTGGGGAATCCTTCCATTACTCTGGTGCTTGTGGCTCTGCTCACCCTTCAGCTCTGTTGGAGGCTGGGACTCTGGGGTTCCAGGCTGCTGTCTGTGCTCTTGGAGCTGGTGATGCATACTGGCATACTAGTTGGCCTAACAGTTGGCTGTTTGCTTTCTGTCTTTCCAGATATTGTTTCAAGGAGCAACATTTAGGAGGAATTTCTTATCAGAGAGCTGTTGAGCACTCAGAGCTCCCAGGCATTAGGGAGAAGGGATGATGATGGTGGGACTCAGTGGGGATCCCGGCTGGGCAGAAAATGGTCAGAAAAGTTTCATACTAATCTATGAGCTCTGCAAGCTAGGAGATTAAAAGCAGAAAAGGGACTATCAAATGTCTTGGTTTTAATTCTAATTAACTAGCTCTGTAACCTTGGGTAAATTGTTTAATCTCTTTTCTCCTCAAATGTAAAATGTGAATAATAAAAGTTCCTGCCTGATGACCTAGTTGGAAGGACTTAGCCTTATTATTGGTACAAAGTAAGCACCCTTGGAAAAATCACTTGACATATTGCCTTCTAATGTCAAGTAGAGTAATAATGGCATATCTCCATTTTTTTATTGAGGTATAACTGACATATAACATTATATTAGTTTCAGGTGTACAGAATAATGATTTGATATTTGTATATGCTGCAAAATCTAATTAACATCTGTCACCATATGTGGTTACAAAAAATATTTTTTGTGATGAAAAGTATACCTCTATTTTAACCATCATTAATCCACCAGCAATCTAGAATTGATCAATATTACTCTTTTATAATGGGCTAAACATTGCCTTTTATTAATTTCATTCATGAATTCTGTCCTCAGTTGTCATGGTAGGAAAGGGTTTCTTCTCTTCCACATACTGGCTTTTAAAATAAAGGCAACTATCCTTTCTGCATGGGCTTCATCCTTCCAGGGTACATTGACCCATTATTTCAAAAAATAGCAAGTCCTAAAGCTGTTTTTCCTCCTCCTTCTCCATCTACACTCTAATTTATCAGTACCTCATTAAACTGGATCACCCAGAATATTCCAAGTGTGCTTAGAATTACACAATGCACTTGAACTTCTACTTCTATTAATGCACTCTAAGAGCATATAGGCCTTTCAGGCCTCCTGGCATCCTGAGGATGCAAAGTGAGATTTAAGTTACCTAAATTTCTATTTTTTTATTTTTATTTTTGCCATATTTCCTTCCATTACTTTGTTTTTTAATTTTTTATTGTTATATTAATCACCATAGATTACATCATTAGTTTTTGATGTAGGGTTCCATGATTCATTGTTTGTGCATAACACCCAGTGCTCCACACAGAATGTGCCCTCTTTAATACCCATCACTAGGCTAACCCATCCCCCCACCCTCCTCCCCTCTAGAACTTTTGGTTTGCCCTTCAAAGTCCATCGTCTCTCATGGTTTGTCTCCCCCTCTGACTTACTCCATTCATTCTTCCCCTCCTGCTATCTTCTTCTTTTTCTTTTTTCTTAACATATGTTGCCTTATTTGTGTCAAAAGTACAGATCTGTGGTTCAACAGTCTTGCACAATTCACAGTGCTCACCATAGCATATACCCTCCCCAATGTCTAATACCCAGCCACCCCATCCCTCCCACACCCCACCACTCCAGCAACCCTCAGTTTGTTTCCTGAGATTAAGAATTCCTCATATCTGTGAGGTCATATGATACATGTCTTTCTGTGATTGACTTATTTAACTCAGCATAACACCCTCCAGTTCCATCCACATCATTGCAAATGGCAAGATCTCATTCCTTTTGATGGCTGCATAATATTCCATTGTGTATATACACCACTTCTTCTTTATCCATTCATGTGTTGATGGACATCTTGGCTCTTTCCACAGTTTGGCTATTGTGGACATTGCTGCTAAAAACATTGGGGTGCACGTACCCCTTCGGATCCCTACATTTGTATCTTTGGGGTAAATACCCAGTACTGCAATTGCTGGATCGTATGGTAGCTCAATTTTCAAATTTTGAGGAACCTCCAAACTGTTTTCCACAGTGGTTGCACCAGCTTGCATTCCCACCAAGAGTGTAGGAGGGTTCCCCTTTCTCCACATCCCCGCCAAATTCTGTCGTTTCCTGATTTGTTAGTTTTAGCCATTCTGACTGGTGTGAGGTGGTATCTCATTGAGGTTTTGATTTGGATTTCCCTGACGCCGAGCAATGTTGAGCACTTTTTCATGTGTCTGTTGGCCATTTGGATGTCTTCTTTGGAAAAATGTCTGTTCATGTCTTCTGCCCATTTCTTGATTGGATTATTTGTCTTTGGGTGTTGAGTTTGATAAGTTCTTTATAGATTTTGGATACTAGCCCTTTATCTGATATGTCATTTGCAAATATTTTTTCCCATTCTGTCGGTTGTCTTTGGTTTTGTGGACTGTTTCTTTTGCTGTGCAAAAGCTTTTTATCTTGATGAAATCCCAATAGTTCATTTTTGCCCTTGCTTCCCTTGCCTTTGGCGATGTTTCTAGGAAGAAGTTGCTGCGGCTGAGGTCAAAGAGGTTGCTGCCTGTGTTCTCCTTTAGGATGTTGATGGACTCCTGTCTCACGTTTGGGTCTTTCAACCATTTGGAGTCTATTTTTGTGTGTGGTGTAAGGAAATGGTCCAGTTTCATTCTTCTGCATGTGGCTGTCCAATTTTCCCAACAACATTTGTTGAAGAGACTGTCTTTTTTCCATTGGACATTCTTTCCTGCTTTGTCAAAGATGAGTTGACCATAGAGTTGAGGGTCCATTTCTGGGCTCTCTATTCAGTTCCAATGATCTATGTGTCTGTTTTTCTGCCAGTACCATACTGTCTTGATGATGACAGCTTTGTAATAGACCTGGACGTCCGGAATTGTGATGCCGCCAGCCTTGCTTTCCTTTTTCAATATTCCTCTGGCTTTTCGGGGTCTCTTATGGTTCCATACAAATTTTAGAATTATTTGTTCCACTTCTTTGAAAAAGGTGGATGGTATTTTGATGGGGATTGCATTGAATGTGTAGATTGCTGTAGGTAGCATTGACATCTTCACAATGTTTGTTTTTCCAATCCATGAGCATGGAACGTTTTTCCATTTCTTTGTGTCTTCTTCATTTTTCTTTCATGAGTATTTTATAGTTTTCTGAGTACAAATCCTTTGCCTCTTTGCTTAGATTTATTCCTAGGTATCTTAAAGTTTTGGGTGTAATTGTAAATGGGATCGACTCCTTGATTTGTCTCTCTTCTGTCTTGCTGTTGGTGTATAGAAATGCACTGATTTCTGTGCATTGATTTGATATCCTGCTACTTTACTGAATTCCTGTATGAGTTCTAGCAGTTTTGGGGCGGAGTCTTTTGGGTTTTCCACATACACTATCATATCATCTGCAAAGAGTGAGTGTTTCACTTCCTCTTTGCCGATTTGGATGCCCTTGATTTCTTTTTGTTGTCTCATTGCTGTGGCTAGGACTTCTAATACTATGTTGAATAGCAGTGGTGATAGTGAACATCCCTGCCACGTTCCTACCCTTGGGGAAAAGCTCTGAGGTATTCCCCATTGAGAATGATATTCGCTGTAGGTTTTTCATAGATGGCTTTTATGATATTGAGGTATGTACCCTCTATCCCTATACTCTGAAGAGTTTTGATCAAGAAAGGATGCTGTCCTTTGTCAAATGCTTTTACTGCATCTATTGAGAGGATCCTATGATTCTTGTTCTTTCTTTTCTTAATGTACTGTATCACGTTGATTGATTTGCGGATGTTGAACAAGCCTTGCAGCCCAGGGATAAATCCCACTTGGTCGTGGTGAATAATCCTTTTAATGTACTGTTGGATTCTGTTGGCTAGTATTTTGGTGAGAATTTTTGCATCCATGTTCATCAAGGATATTGGTCTGTAATTCTCCTTTTTGATGGGGTCTTTGTCTGGTTTTGGGATCAAAGTAATGGTGGCCTCATAAAATGAGTTCAGAAGTTTTCCTTCCATTTCTATTTTTTTGAACAGTTTCAGGAGAATAGGTTTTAATTCTTCTTGAAATGTCTGATAGAATTCCCCCGGGAAGCTATCTGGCCCTGGGCTTTTGTTTGTTGGGAGATTTTTGATGACTGCTTCAATTTCCTTAGTGGTTATAGGTCTGTTCAGGTTTTCTATTTCTCCTGGTTCAATTTGGGTAGTTGATACATCTCTAGGAATGCACCCATTTCTTCTAGGTTATCTAATTTGGTGGCATAGGGTTGCTCATAATATGTTCTTATAATTGTTTGTATTTCTTTGGTGTTGGTTGTGATCTCTCCTCTTTCCTTCATGATTTTGTTGATTTGGGTCATTTCTCTTTTCTTTTTGATCAGTCTGGCCAGGGGTTTATCAATCTTGTTAATTCTTTCAAAGAACCAGCTCCTAGTTTCGTTGATCTGTTCTACTGTTCTTTTGGTTTCTAGTTCATTGATTTCTGCTCTGATCTTTATGATTTCTCTTCTCCTGCTGGGTTTAGGCTTTATTTGCTGTTCTTTCTCCAGCTCCTTTAGGTGTAGGGTTAGGTTGTGTATTTGAGACCTTTCTTGTTTCTTGAGAAAGGCTTGTATTGCTATATCCTTTCCTCTCAGGACTGCCTTTGCTGTATCCCAAAGATTTTGAACAGTTGTGTTTTCATTTTCCTCGGTTTCCATGAATTTTTAAAATTCCACTTTAATTTACTGCTTGACCCATTCATTCTTTAGTAGGATGCTCATTAGCCTCCATGTATTTGAGTTCTTTCCAACTTTCCTCTTGTGATTGAGTTCTAGTTTCAAAGCATTGTGGTCTGAAAATAGGCAGGGAATAATTCCAATCTTTTGGTACTGGTTGAGACCTGATTTGTGACCTAGGATGTGATCTATTCTGGAGAATGTTCCATGGGTACTAGAGAAGAATGTGTATTCCGTTGCTTTGGGATGGAATGTTCTGAATATGTCTGTGAAGTCCATTTGGTCCAGGGTGTCCTTTAAAGTCTTCATTTCCTTATTGATCTTTTGCTTAGATGATCTGTCCATTTCAGTCAGGGGGGTGTTATAGTCCCCCACTATTATTGTATTGTTGTCAATGTGTTTCTTTGCTTTTGTTATTAATTGCCTTATAAAATTGGCTGCTCCCATGTTAGGGAAATAGATATTTACAATTGTTAGATCTTCTTGTTGGATAGACCCTTTAAGTAGGATAGAGTGTCCTTCCTCATCTCTTATTACAGTCTTTGTTTTAAAATCTAGTTTGTCTGACATAAGGATTGCCACCCCAGCTTTCTTTTGGTGTCCATTAGCATAGTAAATGGCTTTCCACCCCCTCACTTTCAATCTGGGGGTGTCTTTGGGTCTCAAATGAGTCTCTTGCAGACAGCATATTGATGGGTCTTGTTTTTTAATCCGATCTGATAGCCTGTGTCTTTTGATTGGGGCATTTAGCCCATTTACATTCAGGGTAACTATTGAAAGGTATGAATTTAGTGCCATTGTATTGCCTGTAAGGTGATTGTTACGGTATATTGTCTGTGTTCCTTTCTGATCTATGCTGCTTTTAGGCTCTCTCTTTGCTTAGAGGACCCCTTTCAATATTTCTTGGAGGGCTGTTTTCGTGTTTGCAAATTCTTTTAATTTTTGTTTGTCCTGGAAGCTTTTATCTCTCCTTCTATTTTCAGTGAAAGCCTAGCTGGATTAGTACTCTTGGCTGAATATTTTTCTCGTTTTGTGCTTTGAGGATATCTTGCCAGTCCTTTCTGGCCTGCCAGGTCTCTGTGGATAGGTCTGTTGCCAATCTCATATTTCTACCATTGTAAGTTACATATCTCTTCTCTCGAGCTGCTTTCAGGATTTCTCTTTGTCTCTGAGACTCGTAAGTTTTACTATTAGATATTGCGGTGTTGACCTATTTTTATTGATTTTGAGAGGGGTTCTCTGTGCCTCCTGGATTTTGATGCCTGTTTCCTCCTCACATTAGGGATGTTCTCTGCTATTATTTGCTCCAATATACCTTCTGCCCCTCTCTCTCTTTCTTCTTCTTCTGGGATCCCAATTAGTATAATGTTTTTTCGTCTTATCGTATCGATTATCTCTTGAATTCTGCCCTCGTGGTCCTGTAGTTGTTTCTCTCTCTTTTTCTCAGCCTCTTTATTTTCCATCATTTTGTCTTCTATATCACTCGTTCTGTCTTCTGCCTCATTTATCGTAGCAGTTAGTGTCCCCATTTTTGATTGCACCTCATGAATAGCCTTTTTGATTTTGACTTGGTTAGATTTTAGCTCTTTTATTTCTTCAGAAAGGGTTTCTCTAATAACTTCTACGCTTTTTTCAAGCCCAGCTAGTATCTTTAAAGTCATGATTCTGAACTCTAGGTCTGACATCGCACTAATGTCCATATTGAGTAGGTCCCTGGCTGACGGTACTACCTCTTGTTCTTTTTGCTGAGGTGATTTTTTTGTCTTGTCATTTTGTCCAGAGGAGAATAGATGAATGAGAGAACAAAATGCTAACAGGTTAACAACGTCCCCAGCAAATATACTGTATACAAATCAGAAAAGACCTGAAACCAGGGGATAAGAAAGGGAAAGAAAGAAAAAAGAAAGAAAAAAAAACAAAAAACAAAAACAGAACAATACGAAAAAACAGAATATGATCAAATATGATCAGGGTAGTGCATAGAATAGTGCCACACACTAGATTTTGTGCGTATTTTGGTCTGTTAGAAAAAAGTGCCTCCTAAAATTTTAAAGGAAGAAAGACATATATATAAATAAGAGTTGATACAATGAAGGGATGGAAGATGACTGTAAAGATGAAAATTATAAAAGATTTTATAAAAGGAATTGATAAGAGGTTGTTTGAAAAAAGAAGAAGATTTAAAAAAAAAGAAAAAAAAAGGGAGAGAATGTGATCAGGCAGGAGACTAGAAGAAAGCCATACACTAGTGATTTAGGGTATATTTTGATCTGTTAGAAGTAACTGTATCTCAAAATTTTAAAAAGAGAACAACTTATATATTTATGCCAAAAATAAGGGTAACTACTATGAAGGGATAAAATATGACTCTAAAAATGAAAAATAAAAAATGTTTTTTTAACAAGCGGATTGATAAGATGTTGGTTGAAAAAGGGAAAAAGAGAAATTAAAAAAAAAACAGTTAAAAAAATTAACTTTGAAAAACTAATGAATCATGGTTAAAAAAAAAGCCATGAATTCTATATTCAGTATTCCCCTAGCACTGGAGTTCTCCCGTTCTCCTTGATCAGTAAACTTGGTCTTGGCTTGCTGGCTGTTCCTGCTGATCTTCTGGGGGAGGGGCCTTTTGCCGTGTTTCCCAAATGTCTTTGCTGGAGGCGGAATTGCCCCACCCTTGTCGGGCCAGGCTAAGCAAGCTGTTCCGGTTTGCTCTCAGGAGCTTTTGTTCCCTGCAAGCTCTCGGTACAGCTTTGGAGGACCAGGGTGAAAATGCTGGCCTCCCATTCTCCACCTGGAGGAGCTGAGAACTTGGGGCCCTGCTCCTCCGTGCGCCCCCAGAGAAAAGCAGTCACTCTTGTCTCCCTGGTCTCTGGCCGCACTCCATGCTCACCCAGTCTGTGACCAAGTGTTTCTATCTCTGGCACCTGAACCCATGTGGTTCAGTCTCCAATCCCAGCAGATCCCTGCGGTGCACTCCTGCGCGGCTCCTCTCCGGGGAGGATGGTGAGTCTCCCCGGATTTGCCGCTTGTTGGCTCCTTGCTGGAGGAGCAGTGGCCCAACTGGGCCGCGGATCACAGTTTATGGCAATCCCGAGCTGAGAGCCCACACCTCGGCTCCGTCTCTGCAGCCGGCTTCCCCGCTCTGATACCTGGGAGCTCTGCTACACTCAGGCACCCCCAGTCTTCCTGCGACTCCGAGGTTCCTGAGACCCCACTCTCCCGCGATGGTTCCACCCCCCCCTTAGCCACTGGAGCGGCGTCCCTCAGCGGATCCGACTTCTTAAATTTCCAATTTTGTGCTCCGTGGCTCTATCACTTGCCAGGAGCCGCCGACGGAGGTCCCCTCCCCCGCCGTCTCTCCTCCCAAATATCACCTTGGATTCACTTCTCCGCACGTCCTACCTTCCAGAAAGTGGTCGCTTTTCTGTTCAGAGAGTTGTTGCTACTCTCTTCTTCGATCTCCTGTTGAGTTCATAGGTGTTCAGAATGGTTTGATCCCTATTCACCTGAATTCCTGAGACCAGACGAATTCCAGGTCTCCTACTCCTCCACCATCTTGCTCCGCTCCCCTAATTTACCTAAACTTCTAAAGTATTCTTGTATATCTTGCAATTGGGCAATTGATTTTTTGAAGTTACATATTGGATTTATATCTATCTCAGCTAAATTGCATTTATTATATTCAGCTCCACTATTTTTCAATCTGCTGAGAAATTTTGGATCCCTGATTTGCTAATTCAGTATTATATAGTTTTCCCACCTTTGTGTCATCGTCAAAAGTTATCAGCATACCATTTATCTTTATTATGTTGTTTATTAAAATGTCCTCAACTTCTAATTGTATCTGATGAATTAAGCAGAATTATTTATCTCTGCTCCTTTCTGAAAATCTGTTAAAATGACAGTTAAGGGAAAGAAACTTAACTACTTGCAGAGATGACTGCCAATAAGAAACAACCTTATTCCTGTGTAGAATCTTAGACAGGCTTGGAACTGGAGGCACCAGATGCTCTGAGAACATTTTACAAAATGTGGAGACATTTTTGGTTGTCACAACATTCGGGAGGTAGGGGTGCTATTGGTCTTTAGTCGGTAGAGTCTATGGATGCGGCTAGATACCAGTCCACCGCGACAAAGAATTATCCAGCCCAAAATTCAGTGAAGCACTAATACCGAGGAATCCTGTATTAATCTAATCAAGTCCCATGGACAAGTCCAAGGTCAAGGGGTTAGGAAAGACCCACCAGGAGGCTAGAATAACGATGTAGACACATAATACAAGGGAGTGAAGAATTACATGCATGATTTGATTATCAGTGTATAATAAATTGAAAATTTCTTTCAAATAATGTGGACAAATCTTTCATGGAAAATGGATATGGCCTTTTTTCTAGAATGGAAACTAGCGATTTTTTCTACATTTCACTGATACTAAGATGCATACTTCTGTTTTACATTCTAACATCTCTGAAGTACTAATGTGTTTTTTGATCGATATGATGAGAAAGTATTGTATTATACTTCATTATATTGTATTATATTTAATTGGCATTTTTTTTTCCTGTGGAACATGAAATAATGTCTCTTACACTTGATGGTATACAGATTTAATGACACACGATAAATGCATATTATGTGCTTACCCTATGATAGGCAGTAAATTCAGAAGAACTCTTGGAAGTATAGATAATTACATTTTGCAAATATAAGTAAGCCCCCTCTTCACATCTTTACATATGAACAAGAATCTACCTAGTAGACTTTTGAGCTACGTTTGATAGCAGTTGGGAACATTTTAGCACAGTGGTAAAAAAAAAGGGGGGGGGGGCTTCAGCATCTGTAGAAATGAAGTAATGAATGAAAACACTTAGGATGGTATTTGACATATAATAAACACACACTAAGTAGTTATTGTCAATCCTATATGCCCAATGTTTTGGTAGGTGGATAACTATGGAGAGCAACATTTTTTGCGTGTTGTTTTTGTTTTTTAGATACATTTTATTAGGTACGGGCTGCTGAGGTATTTTTCAGTTCATTAATATCTTGCCAAAAGTTAAACATATGACTTCATAAAATTAGAACAACAAACTCAGTCAATTATTAGGTGGACAACATTGAAAGAGTATCTCTGTTTTGGTTTCTCATCTGCAAAATGGGGACACTGGTTTCAGTATTGCCAACTCACACATTTTATGGAATGCAGAGTGGCTCACAGTACCAGACAGAGAACATACATGATCAAGTGCTGCCAAGATATATCTCACATGGCATGAGACAACTGGCAGCTATTACCTAAACTCAGTATTCTGATATTTTTGTTTTCTTAAAGGCCTCAGGTTTAATGCACATTTTCTTTAATGTACCTAAACACAGCAAGATAATCAAGGCGGCTCTTTCTGGGTTCAGAAATACATCATAAGGTAATGTTAAAGTCAGCATTTGTAAAGAGAGGTTAAAACAAATCTTGTGAAATATTTAAAGAAGATAAATGACTAATACTTTAGCTGGATTCAATACTTATTCCTCTAGAGCAAAACTTACATAAACCGTCCCATTAAAATTTCCTCTGAGCACCTTTTATATTAGTTAATAAGAAAAAATGTATTTCCTTATATTCTAAATTGTCATGAATATAAATACATATTATTGTAAATAGATAGCCTGTGGAAACTGACTGCATTTATAAAGGGGAGAATCACATAACAATAATGTCCTATTACCATGGCTATGTAGAGAAGAAAATCCTATGTTACTATGGGAAAAGAACAAAAATGTGTTTATTAGGGTAAGATAAGAGAAGTCATAGGTGGGAGGCATGGGGGAGCTGCCTGTCTGCTTCCCTGACTAATGTTCCAACCCTATCTTCTTCTATGCCTTCGCAAGCAGAATAAATTTGTTTCCAACATATTTCTGCTGCTGAGTTAACATTTTAAGATTGACTGTGACTTGGATCAGCTGACTTTCCAAACAAATCTGGGGGTGTGTAGGTGCATACCAATGAGGATTTAACAATTCATTCCAAATAAAGCTCAGGACCATGGCAGTTCAAGTCCAGGACCATAACAGAAAGTGCCTGCCGCCTCTTAAGATTATTCCCACTGTTGGCCAGTATTTTGTATTTTTCTACTGAGTTACTCTTAGGTGCAACATAGTTCTGGCCTTGTGGGAAATTATAGAAAGAAGTGACTGGCAGTGTATATTGATGTTTATAATAGCATAGCCTTATGTTCTTAAGACTAAGATTTTTGATGGGTTTATCTTTGTGTTCAGAGCACCGACTTAAGAATGAAGCCCCTAGTGATTGAGTAATGTACCCAGGTATACTTGTTCTTTTGGGCTTTCCTCCAAATTTCAGAGCATATAGTAAATGTCATGGCAGCCTAATTTTACTATATATTCCTAACCAAGATTTCAGGTTAGATCTAGAGATGATGGCATTGAATGGGGAGAAAGAACCATAAATTAATAGATCAAAACTGGGTTTTAGGGGCACCTGGGTGGCTCAGTCAGTTGGGCATCTACCTTCAGCTCAGGTCATGGTTCTGGGATCCTGGAATCAAGCCCCTCATCAGGCTCCTTGCTCAGTGGGGAGCCTGCTTCTCCCTCTCCTTCCTGCTGCTCCCCCTGCTTGTGTGCTCACTCTCAATCTCTCTCTCTGTGTCAAATAAATAAATAAAATCTTTAAAAAAAAAATCTTAAAAAAAAAAAGTTTTAGTCTTGACTTTGTATGACTCTGAATTTTCATTCAACTTCTCTAGATTTCCAAGGCTGGGTTGATGCAGGGACTCTCTATTCTGGCCATACATCATAATCACCATCAAAGTCTATAAAACATGCTAAAACCTGCCTGGTCCCAGGTTATTTGGTGAGAATCTCTGTGGGAGAGGCCTGAGTATCCATATTTTTTAAACATCCCCCAGGGTGTTCTAATCGAAGCCAAGATTAATACCACTAAGCTGGCCGATTCCCGAGAGCCTTTCTATGTTATTCAGTATAGGTGGTCTTTCTTCCAGTTTTATTTATTTCCACCTGTACTTTTAATTTACTCTTCACTTATTTCCTTTTTTCCTTCTTGTTTGAAGGAGTTTTAAGCTTATTCTCATGATGTGTGGCAGTATCAACCTGCATATGCAGGTAAAATCAGGTAAAATCTTAATATCAATATTTTCTTCATATAAAGGCACAGTGCTGAAGTCCCTTCAGTTTCCAGAACTGAATGAATTCAGTCCCAGGAAAAAAACACAGCTCCTTGGCAAAAGGGATGGGATAGACATGACTCTCATTTGGCCATTTTCTGAGTCTTCTGATGGAAGAAATTCTTTAGGGGAAAAATAAAACTATTTGGTAGAACAATTATTTCCTGTTGAAAAATGTCTACAGTTCTTTCTTTTACTTTTAAAAATAAATTACTTTGTACTGTTTATGAACTGTGCCTGTGAAGACCACAGGCCCCACATATAAGGGATTTCTCAATTTCTCCTATGAAAGAAATCTTGGGGCATATAGCATTTTATATTCTGATGGCAAGAGTCTGAGTTGACAGTCTAGATTAATACAGCTTTCAGCACCCATCTCAGGAGATTAGCAAATTGTAGGGAAGCTGTGATTGGTGGATAAAACATTGCTATCTGATGTGCTCAAATTGACACCTGGTGGATAAATTTTTTCTCTATGTCATTGCTCATAAAATTCTTGTAGATAAAAACTCTAATAAAGAACTCTCTTTGTTATTTACGTTTGTTTGACTTTACCAGTTTACTGCAACCAGTCATCATCTACTTCATTTATCTTTTTACAGCCTACAATGAATAACCCTAAATTAATCAACTGATTGCAAATTCCTTAATTCTATGCACCACATTTCTCTTTCTTTGCAGTTTCCTTTTAACCAGAATTGGGAATTAGACTCATGGGACTACGCTGTCAGTACCAGCCAAGTGTGAAGTAGAGACAGACATTGTTTCTGTACCTCTGGGGAGTTTCCAGGAAGGACAAAGTTACTTTCATTAAATATCTGAATTACTTGGAAGGAGAATGGAATTCTGTCTGGTCATCCCCTTGAGAAGTTTACATTTTTACCCCCTCAGTCTCCCTCCAGTGGTTCTTTGGGGAGTCAGGAAAAATCCATTATGTCAGTCCTTTCTCCTCGTTATACAATCACACAGAGCACCAGGTAATTACTACATTCACTCAGCAAATATTTATGATGTGTCAGGCACTGTCACAGGCCCTAGGAATGAGAAACTAACAAAAACTTTGCTTCTGGAATTCAACTGATAAAGATCAAGTGGTACAAAGTACTATGGAAGAAAATAAAGAAAATATTTGGTGCATGTAATAGCTAGAGTTGTAGAAACAGAAAGAGAAAGTGCTATTTCATATATAGAATAGCCAGGACATTTCTCTCCAGCACATGGCATTTGAGCAGTGCTTGAAAGAAATAAAAAAATCCATCAGGCTGCTATCTGGGGGAAAATTTTCAAGGCAGTGGTAACATAGAGTGCAAAAGCTGTGAAGCAGCTGTGTCCTTGATATATATGGGGGGAAGAGCAAAAAAGCTGGTATGGCTGGAACAGAATGATGAAGAACCAGGGTTGCAGAAGAGAAGGTCAGATGGTCAACAAGAGACAGGTCATTAGGGCCAAGGAGGTCATGGTAAGGGCTTTGCTGTTTATTCTGAAAGTCATTAGAGGTTATTAAATCACCTCATTCTCATCTTCAAAGGATCTGTCCAACTTCTGTGATGAGAATAAGCTTTACAGGCAACAGGCAAACTTTGGGGCAGAGAAACCAGTTCAGAGGCTTCTTACATGGTTCAAATGAGAGATGATGGGTTGGCTTAGGGAAGTGTGATGGAGATGGTATCAAGTGGTCAGATTCTGGCCTTATTCTAAAGATAGAACTGAGATATTCACTGATGGATTGGGTATGGTATGAGAAAAGAAAGAAATTAAGAAGTTTCTCAGTTTTTTTTCTGTAGATCATTGTCTTGAGCTTTATTATAGAACTATCCAAGGCTTGGGAATGACAGAGAAGAGAATTCAAATTATTCTATAAGTTGAGTGGCAATGGATGATTTTCTTAAGGGTTTTGAGCCTCAGTTTCTTCAAAGGTACATTGGTGTAATTATATTTAACACATTAGTGTATCTTCAGGGTTTAAATTAAGTTATAATCATAAGTGTACTAAACTCTCTATCACTACCTCTTAATTTTCACAGCTACACTATGAAAGAAGTGATGTTATCCCAATCATATGGATGAGGAAATTAAAACATGAAGAGATTACAGAATTTCTCCAAGGTCACACAGAGATAGATCTGAGATTTGAAGTCAGGTCTGTGTGATACCACAACCCAAGCCCCAAAGCAGCTTATTAACAACCACAAAAACAATCATGATCTTAATAATACAAATAGCTAACATTGTGCAGCATGCCAAGCCTTTTGTTTAATTCCTCACATGCTTTATTTCTGTTCATTCTTACAACTTCCTACCAGATCCATGTATTATCTTCCTTTCACAAATGAGAAAGTGGAGGCTCAGAGAGGTTAAGTAGCTCATCCATACACCTTAAGCAATCAACTAGCACACCCAAAAGCCTGGCTTAAAACTTGGGTCAACACTGCACAAAACTGTCTGCTTTGACTAATGCCAAGAGGCCTCTCTACACTAAGGGATTCAGTATGCATTCCCTTCTGCTGATGTGGGGAAGGGGAAGTAGGGAGGGAAAGCTGAATGTGGAGATTCTTCTTAGAACCCCCAAAGCTCTGAGGAATAGCAGGTACCCACCCACCTAAGATAACTAGAGCAGTAAGCAGAGACTGGCCACTTTAGCTCTCCAGCACATTTCTCTGAGGTTAATATTATAAGATGTTAGTCTGTTTCTTCCTCTAAAAACATGATTTTTTGCACTTTTTTCATTGCTTTTATTTTTGAGAAATGATGAAGTATTTATCAGGAGGCATGCTTTTGCAATTCATAAGTACTCTCCTTTCACCAGCAAATCCAATTGTTTTATGTTGAGAGGAAGAAAGCATACAAATAAAAATCTTGCTCTAGTTGGATTTTTTCCCCCTCAGAGAAATGAAAGCCAAAAAGGAAAAAAAAAAGAAAAAGAAAAAAAAGTCACTATGTCAAAAGTAGAATCTGACTGCATTTAGAGGATAATAAGGAAGAAAAATGTGATTTGTTATCAAATAACAGTGATAGATTAGTTTCCTTTTGTTTCAATTTCAGTTGTTATGAAGTCCCAACATTCAGCTGAGTGTTTTTTCAGGAATCTTGTAGTATTTTTATTGCCATCATTTGGTCAAAATCTCAAAGGAATTCAATCCTCTATAAAACCTATGTTTAGAAAGGCAGGGATTAAGGCAGTCCTTGACATAGCAGTGGACAGAACTTCTTCCAACTGTCCTTGCTCACTTCAGATGGAGATTCCATTTGTTCTGAGGGTGAAATGCAGCTACAGGCTATTTCTGTGCCTTCTGCAGCACTATAGAAAAGGCTATAAAAGGGAATAAATGAGATCCTGAATAGCGGTGGGGGTATGATGTCTTGATTTCTAGAGGACTAAGTGTGCAAACAATTGTTGAACATCCCTGATGTACCTGACACAGGACTAAGCATTTATATTTGCTAATTTAATCCTCAAAACCACCACCAGAGCAAGAAAGCTCTTGGCATTCCCATTTGAGAGATGAGAAAACAGAGGTTCAGAAAACTGAAGATGTTTAAAACATATATCTAGGAGCTCCTGGGTGGTTTAGTTGGTTAAGTGTCTGGCTCAGGTCATGATCTTGGGGTCCTGGAATCAAGCCCCACATCGGGCTCCCTGCTAAATGGGTAGTCTGCTTCGCCCTCTCCCTCTGCCCCTGCCCCCGCTCATGCTCTCTCTAATAAGTAAAATCTTTAAAAACAAAAACAAAAACCCGCACATATCTAGTACATGGGGAACTAATGGGATATACACTCACATCTTCATGACTCTTACTGGTGGCTGCTATATTGCTATGTCACCTCTTAGCATCATAACTTTCCACTAATGTCTCTGTAAACAGGGACTATATAGAAGGATTGATTTTAAATAACATGCATAAAGTATCTAATATAGTGCCTGGCATATTTTAGGAAGCTTTTTCTTGTTGTTCTTTGCTGAGAATACTTGTTTCTCTTTTACACAATTACCTGACCAAAGCACTGAGGAGCAAACCATCAAAGTTCCCAATGGCCTTTTAACATTGAAAAGTAAAGTTTAAATACATATGTTTTTTAACCTTAAAGGTTTTATTTGGTGCATGTATCAGTCAGAGTTGCACTATATATATATATATATATATATATATATATATGGCAGAATTCTATAGGCAGAATTTCCTGGGCCTCAGGGCACTTCACTTTTCTCCTTAAGGTCTTTCAACTGATTGTATGAGGTCCACCTCGCTGATTGAAGATAATCTTCATCAAAGTCAACTGATTGTACATATTAACCACATCTATAAAATACCTTCACGGGAACACCTAGATTAGTGTTTGGTTAAATAATCGGGTACTATTATCTAGCCAAATTGACACACAACACTATCCATCACAGTACTTATTTGTCACACTGTGCAGCAGCAGGAAACTTGCCTGAATCATTTTATCAAATTTGATAATCAAAGACCCAGCCTGTTAGTATTCTATAGATTATCTTCAGGAGGTTGGGGGAAACCAATGGAGGAAGAGGCATTGCTTTTCCTTGTGTCTGTACATTTTCCCTAAAAAGTAACTATCGTAGTATTTTGTTTTTGCTTATTGAATTATTTGCAAAATGCCCTGAATTCAATATTTTCTTGAAGGCAAACACTTGTTAAATTATTCATAGTGCTACTTTCTAAGAATAATTAGATTACCTGCTGCCTACATTAGCTAGGAGACTATAGTGCCAAAATTTGAGATTTTATAATGGTTTTTTGTGCATTTTTCCTTGACTAAATTAGAGTGTATTTGGGAATAGAAATAGGATCAGCTCTGAAAGCAATTTACGGAGCATGCCTTATGTTGATGGGGATTGAGATTTTAGAAAAGGTGATCAGAAAAAGCCTTACTGACAAGTTGACATTTGAATAAACATCAGAAAGAAATGAAAAGTCATGTATACATCTGGGCAGAAAGCATTCCAGGAAAAGTTCCTCTGATAGGAGCATGCCTGGCATGTTCTGGTAAAAACAAAGAAGTGGTGTAACTAGAGGGGAATTAATGAGAGAAGAGTGGTGAAAAATGAGGTCAGAGAGATAAAAAGAAGTTTGATTCATATAGACTTGGAGGTCTTGTTGGTGTTAATTATTTTTTAGTCATACTCTCTTTCCTACTTCCATGGGAGGATATACTTCCTTGCTCCAATTTTTTTGACTTGACAGTATAACTGGCATTATATCCAAGTAAATATGCTACTCAAATCTTCAAAAAACCTGCTTTGGGCATCATAATTGGACCTAGAGCTTCCAGTGTTGTCCCTTTGATATATCACCTTATTCTCCCAGATGCAGTACTCCTACAGAGCTGTTCTTAGGCAGTAACTGAGCATTACATTGCATGGACACCAGTATCATTTTTGTGGAATGCAAGCCCCACCCCCACCCCTTGCACAGGAACTGTGGCTCATTGGTCTAGCTGGAACTTTCTTAAAACTGCATTGGGATCTGAGATTCACCCTACCTGTTTCTTCTGCCTTCCCCCCTCCTTATACAGTTGTCAGGCATGCATTGCAATTCTGCACTGAATGTTCTTCCTGCCTACTACTATGCACTTTCATCCTTCACCGGCCTTCTGCCACTGAATCTCTTGCATGTCGAATCTGCTTCTTAGGGGATCTGAACAGACACACTTGACTTGGCTTCATATTGTTATATTGTACTTCTTGCACTTTGATTTTAGCTTATCATATGGCACGCATTGACCAAAGATGAGGTGTATATGAGGGAGAACTGGACCCAATCTGTAGCTTGAACCAAGTGCAGCCAAACCTACAGTACCACCATCAAACAACCACCAACCATTCCACAGACGTGACCATAGATAAAATATTGTCATTTTAGGCCATTGAGATTTAGCACAGTTTGTTATGTAGCATTATTGTGACAACAACCTAATTGATTGATACACAGTAGAATTTCGGCCTTTTCTCTAAGTTAGAGGTAAAGCCGTTGGAGAATTTGAAATGCAAGATGACATCTGAATGATCCAGTTTTAGCAGGTTCACTCTTATTACCATGTTGATAATAGACAGAAAGGGATTAATGGTAAGAACAGAGAGAAACCTATTTGTTTATGACATAATTCAATTAAGAGATAATGTTGGTTTTGACCAAGATGGAAAGAAGTGTTAGAATCAAGATATTCTTCAAAGATAAAAAAAAAAAAACACCAGGATTTATTGATGGGATGATGTGTAGTGTGCAATAAAGAGGAGAAAATGATGACACCAAGGGTTTCGACCTGAGCAATTGAGATGATGGAGTAGTCTTAACCGAGAGAAGACGCAATCCGAAATCAGGCTTTACAGATCCTTGAACTTTTCAGCTGCAATCATCTGTACATCCATTATACCTCAGCTACCTCCCACAGTTATTTCTGGGGCCTGTCATCACCAATAAATACATAATTTCCAGAATCTAGATTTTAGGTATGCTCCATTCTGGTAACTATCTCTTATTTTTCAAGTTTACTGTATCAACCTTTACAGAGTACCCCATTTCGAAAATGTTTCAATGTTATCAGGAGTTATATATTTTATGCTATCAACCTCAGGATCTTTTTTGTTTCTTTTTTCAACATAAGACACCATACTTCTTACTATAAAGCCTCCCAATATAAATTTTCCTTAGGAATACTTACCACCCGGTAAAATCTCAATCCTTATCTGCAACCATTCACATCTAAGGCCACCTTGTCTGTCATGCTCCAGCCCATCCTTGCTCCTCAATTACTTGGGCTATCTGCCAGATTACCAGCTCCTTTCCTGCTACAAATCATCTCCATCAGCAGACAAATATGCCTAACTAAGTCCAGTTGAAATATGTGCCGCTTTCTCCACCCACCCAGGATGCCCCATGGGTGAGGGATAGAGGTCAAACTACCCACTTGAAGAAGACTGAATGCCACCCTGAGAACAACCTAGGTCTCTTGAGTCCTGGGTGTCAGAACTCTCTCAACTTCTCACACACAGCAAACTAACTGCAGTCTAGAGGCTATTGTTCTCTGCTGTCCAGGCAACAACCTACACCAACCACTAGCCTATTGCATCTTTCACATTAGCTTGTTACAACACTGTGCCTGGTCATGGACATGGACCAGAGCTATAATACTTCTTACTGATGGCATAGCTTACTGGAGCTTCAGCTATCATATCAGTATAATGGGAATGATAAAATGATAATGGAACCTAATCCAAAGAACTGTTGTGAATATTAATTGTCCTCAATGTGCAGAATAAACATTTATTTTATTTTAGGAATATCTATAAAGGATTTACTGTGTTTAGATTTCACTAGGACATATGACCAATAGCTAAAGTGATTATGTGAAAAAATACATCCAGCTTAACTTTAGGAAACATACTGAAATAGAGAGACCAAGGTAAGTTAGAGATAAAGACATCAAATGAAATATGGATATATGTAGTAAAGATGGATATTACAAAATAAAAACCATGTTCTCAAGAAATATTTCACTGGCATGCAATCATACCTAAATTAATACACGGATCCAAATAGCAATTATGCTTCTGTTACTCATAATACAAAAATATATAAGCATCATGGCTAGTGGATGAGACCTGTAGCACACATTAAAAAAAAATATGACCAATAGAATAAAATAATAAGACCCATGGAATGAGAGATTTGTTTGTACTGGGGTTTCATGACCAAGTTTAATTTATTAAGTTATGAAAGGATTATTTAACATTAGAAACGAATTAATATACTTCATCTCAATAATAGATTAATGGAATTTAAAATAAATGAAAAGTAGGTAGCTGTCTCAACATGCATAGAAAAATCAAATTTCTACCTTAAATAGGAATAGAACAGAACTCCCTTGGCATTATAATGACTGTGAAAAATCTATAATAAATTTCATGCTTAATTTTGAGACTATAGAACTATTCCACTTTGGAAAATAATTTAGTGATCATCCTAAAATTGAACATTTACATACCCTAAAACCTATGCACAACAACAATCATTGCTCCTTAATATTTTTCAAAAGATAAATACAATAGGGTAGGTTCATATGATAGAGTACAATGCATCTCATAGACAACAAATCTCAAAACAAAATTCCAGGGGATGCAAGGGATTTGATCAACCAAGTCCCGGTGCAATACCAATGTTACCAGGCTATTCTTGAGCATCGGAACATTGCTACTTAAGATGATATAAAATTAAGAACCTAAGGTTCCCTTATTTTGTTTGGAACTGTGATAAATTTATGGTGTCATAGATCTAAAGACAGAAAAATGTATATATTGCAAATCTGGGAGATCTTTGCAATTTTTTGACACATTATGTTTTAGAATATGGGTTAGCAGACTTTTCTATAAAGGGCCAGATAGTAAATATTTCAGTCTTTGTAAGTCACAGTCTTAGTCTCTATCACGTTCACAGAAGTTATGTTCTACACTCACAGTAATCCCAAATACCTACCATCCCTTGGAGTTTGATATGTATGATATACATTTGATTTCAGAAATTAAAGTCTGAAAAGTATAAGTAAGCTTTTAGAATGCTAACCACTACAGTTACTTCACCGCTTTGGAAGTTCTTTCTCTACATTTGTTCTTCCAAAATGCTTTTATCTGCCCAAATTTAATAGCACTGAAAACTTCCTTATTTGCATCATTATAATCTGTTTTTATGTCTCTTCTGCAATGTTTTAATCATAAATGAGAAAAACCAAATATTGATGGTGAGATAAACTTGTTTTTTATCTTCCCATGAAGAACTTATGAAAGGAATCTGGGATTTATGTTTTCTAAAGCTGTTCAATATTTGTGAATATACCTATTTACTTGAATAAAGCAATGATTGTGCAATATAAATATAGAAAAGTTTTAGGAATCAATGGGAAAAGAGAGGTATACTTAACACTTACCAAAGATTTCAGAAGATTTATATTTGGATTTTCATTTTGCTCTAATGAGAGCTCATGAATTTGATATTATTAAGGCATACCATATGTGACAGCTGAGGAAACTGCATTTCCAGGAGGTTAAGTAACTTAACTGAGGTCTCTTACCTCTCAGGGCTCCCTTTCTCTTCAACTCAGCATCAGTAAAATGTTCTAAATCTAATTGGAACTGAGAAAATGGAGAAGAAACCCAAGAGTTTTATTGCAGTATGATCCAAAAGTCTAAACTCAATTTAAGACTGTAGAAAACAGGATGGTAATAGAAGACGACTTTCCACTATATAAATTCCATACAAAGTCAATCAATAAATATGTACTGCATTTCTACTACATTCTAGGACAAGGTTAGGCTCCTTGGTGGACGGCAAAAATATGTAAACACTGTCTCTGCCCTCAAGTGCATACATGATCAAGTATATACATGATCTTCTGAGAAAAACCAATAAACACAGTCAGTTAATAATTCATAGCATGATAAAGTAATTTGATTGAATATGAAGTAAATGCTATATGCTCTATTAGGATATTTTACCAGTTTCACACTGAAAATAAACCTTTCACATCACTTGCCCTTTGTTATGTCAACAGATGTTATAAAATTTGAGCAGAGCAAGGTAAGCTAAATGATCAACATTCAGTTAAATAATAGAAATAATTCCCTTTGGAAAGAGTAGATAATAGTATTGCTATTCAGCCACGTGTTTAAGAAATATTTAACAGTTATTGACTTGTGGTTTTTGTGTTTGTTTTTCTTACACCAACCAATTATCTGGTTCTCCAACACCAGTTTGGGTGTCCAACAATTCAGTTCAATGCTAACACCATCTGAACTTAGCCCAGCCTCCATGGGTTAAGGATTCAGTCTCACAAGACTGCCCCTAGTTTGGACATCAGCTGCAAATGGTGTATCCAAGCTACCCACATTTCTGTCTCGCCAACTACAAATACAGGGGTTCCACAACAGCAGCCTCAGGTTTGATAATTTGCTAGCACAACTCACAGAACTTAAGGAAAACCTTTATTTACTATTACTATTTATTATAAAGGATACAACTCAGTTGTTGTTGTTGTTGTCGTTGTTTAAAGGATACAATAGCCACATGAAAAAGCTGATTAGGGCAAGGTATGGGTTGGAGGGGAAGGGATGTGACGCTCCCATGCCCTCTTTGGGCACATTACCCTCCTGGCACCTTGATGTATTCACCAGCCCAGTTCTCTGAACCTCATCCCATAGGTGTTTTTATGGAGGTTTCATTACATAGGAATGCTTGATTAAATTACTGATGTTGATGATTGAACTCCACCTCCAGTCCCTCTTCCTTCTCTGGAGGCCAGGGGTGGGGCTGAAAATTCCAACCCTCTAATCATGTGGTTGGTTCCTCTGGAACCAGTCCCCATCTTGAGCTACCCAGGGTCTACCAATAGTCACTTCATTAGCATAAACTTAGGTATGGTTGGAAGGACCTCATTATGAATAAGAAGTTATTCCTTTTACTCAAGAAATTCCAGAGTTTTTAGGAGCCAGGAATCAGGGGAAAAGACCAAATATTTTTCATTATACCACATGACCAAAAAAAACATCTTTAGACTAACTTATTGTCAAGATTATCAAACAATTGTTGAAGAAATAGCTAAAGCCTAGGAGATATCACTATTGAAAGCTAATAAAAAGAATCTCCTGGCTCTTAATGGAGTGGGTAGACACATTCAGATTTCAGTTTGAGGATAGGGCCACATGCTCCCATTCTGTAAGAATCAACATGTGTCCAGGCTAATATATATATATATATTTTTCTGTGAATTAAAAAGTGATACTTTCTTTGTTATTAAATTTCTGTCTCTGGAATGGAAAGTTAAAAAATAGAACTGATGAATCAAGAAAATTTATATGCTGCAATCTGCATGTTTTCCTGGATAAATCTCTGTACTTTTCTCTCTGTTTCTATACTAAATTGAGCCCAGATATTTTCACATCTTTGTAGACTCCTAAGTCTACCAAATTATCATCAAAACATTTTTTTCCCCACTAGTGACAAGTACCTAATTGATTAAATCTTTTCCTTCAGAATAGCATATGAGGTTTATAGGAAGAGGATTTAAAAATAAATGATGAAGAAATCTTAGGGTTACCAATTTTTTATAGTTTTCTCATTATCATTTTTATGTTTTCATCATGTGAGTCTCACATTTTAAAACAGATGGGGCTGTATAATGACCTTAATAAAATTCTTATAGAGGTTCCTGGATCCCAGATTCAATTAAAAATTACCTATCATTTTTAATATGAAATATATTGATATTTAATTTTATACTTTATTCAAAATAAAGTATATTTTATGTAAAAATTTTATAAGCCTTTTTAAAAAGTCTTCTTATCAAAGATGTTTGGTGCTTGTGACTTTGAAGGAGATTTAGTTTCTAGGAAAGACAAGATTCTCCTGTGTTGTTAGAGAAAGAAACCTTGTGACAAATCTAGATGCATGGCCAGGTGAGGAGGATGACCAAATCCAGGGAAGGGACTGACTTCTGGCAGGACTAGGAGCCATGGTTCAGAGGTTGAGCTTCTGGATGCTGAATACAGAATAGTTTGGGCTAAGATGGAGTCCACTGGAAAGTAATGGAGGAAAAGGAGTTTGACCCTAGAATCAAACACATTTAATGACATTTTTAATTAGAATAAGATTTTTCCCAGGAATTTTATGAGTAGCCTTCAAAAGTGAGAACCCAAGAAAACCAAACCCACTGGAAATCTGAAAGAATCAGTGATGTACAAAGTGTTTTCATAAATGAATCTATCTCAGAAAATCACTTAAATGGTGATGTTTATTTTAAAGTTGTTTTAGATATTTACTGAGAGCAAATAAAACCCATTTCCTATCACACCAACTTTGTTCATTGATTCGTTCACCAAACAAGAATGTGGCACCTACAATGTACCAAACACTCTTCTAGATGTTGGAGATGCTGCAGTGGATAAAACAAGACAAAAGCAAAAAAACAAAATGAAACAAAAAACTCTGCCCCAGGAAACTTAAATTCTATTGTTGGGGGACAGCAAATAAATAGAAGAAATATGTGATACATTTAGCATATTAGTTGGTGATAATTCTACATCATGGCGTGAGCAGTTTCTACTGTCCACTCACAGAAATGTTGCATCACGGGCAGACGTGGTCCAATTGAACCTTATGAAAATTCAATCACTATGAAACAAAAAAAAAAAAGGCTAATTATATCACAGCTTCACACACTATTTATTTATTTATGCCAACCATCATATTCAGTCACTAGAATCATCAGGAACATTATAAACCATACAGATTAATTTAAAAAGTGAATTTTATAAAGTCAGTACCTAATCATTAAATAAGCTTAAAACCATGACAGAAATGCCTATGAGGAAGGAAGAATTTGACAAGAGCACACATTAATGTGGATAAAAATGAGACAAAATATGAGATTGTGAAGAATTCAACTTCTCTCATGCATGAATTTTCCTTGGGACAGGATGGTAGATCAGTTTCACATTTTGTGCCAACCCTGACTCCTTAGCCCCAGCTTCATGAGGTGCTGTGTGATTTTTTTTTTCTTCAGGCCTGACTCTAGGTGATACAAAGGTTTTACCTGGCAGGCCTCAGGGACAAGCTGTTACCTGACACCAGGTTTGTGCACACAAATGCAATGCCATCCTTGAAGAGAGGTGCAGTCAAGGACTCAGACCCTTCTCCCTCGTCAGGCTCTTCCTGTATCTGCATCCCTACCACAAGCACCTTCATGCCTAGGCCTCTTCATCTGAGACCTTGGGCAAAGGATCTCTCCTCTGCTGAGATCTCCTTATGAGGGGTGCTGAGGGGGAATCTCAAAGACACTTTTCCCCACCCTGACTCACTACCCACCACTTCTCCACTCCTAGTCCAACACTTTCCCCCTCAAGCCCGGGCCTCTGGTCCAGAAAACTGCAGGAATTTGTATTTGCGGCTCTCTCAACAGTTAGTTGACACGCCTTTGACCCTCTACTACTGAGCCCATCCATGGAGGAAACTAAAAGGGGGGAAGTTGGTGCTTTCTCCAGGTTTAGCCGGTAATTTATAGTATGGCAGTAAGTAATTAAAGGCTTCACTGTTACTTTCGTTACTTTCACATTGGTTTTTTTGGTACTTTAGTAGGTGACTGCAACACCTGGCAGGTCCTCCAGCTTGACTGGGTTCCTGACGTTGGGAAGCCACATCACAGTTTAGCACTTAGGAGTATCTCGTCAGTAACTGGCACCTGCCTGAGCCAAATCCTGGGTTACTAGCACCATCATGTTCAACCATTCAGGTGTCTCAAGAGGGTGGCATGGGTATGAACATAGGGGGAAAAAGAAAAGAGAAAGGTAAGGCAGAAAACAGACTCTTAACTGTAGAGACAAAACTGAGGGATTCTGGAGGGGAGTTGGGCGGCGGGGGTGGTGAGTTAAATGGGGGATGGGCATTAAGGAGGGCATTTGTGATGAACACTGGGTGTGTTATATAAGTGAGTCACTAAGTTCTATACCTGAAACCAATATGACACTGTATGTTAACTAACTGGAATTTAAATAAAAACAACACAAAAGGGATGGGGGAGAAAGAGGGTGGTGTGGGAATCAGCCCTAGGTACGGGTTAGGTTGCCAGGTGCCTCTGTCTTCCTGTCACACAGTATCTCAGCTCCAGCTCAGGCAGCTTTGCATCTGAGTCATAAAGTGTAAGTTGTACACTATACATCCTGCCTTTATACCTCGTGAGCATCTTTTCATGTTCATAAGTAAGTTAGAATGCATACAATTTAATTCCTATTGAAAACAACACATATATGAATATATAATATATATTATAGATATGAGTGTGTGATTGCATATAAAATAAAATAAACAATAAACATTTTGATTTCTAAATATAGGTTGGAACTATAAAATTTAAATGAACTTTCCAGAATAGTATCTCGAATACAAGGCAGTTCTGAGGATCTAAAGTTTTCCTCCATTTTGTGAAATATTATATATTCTCTATGATATGAAGAACATTTTCTTTTATTATCAGTTAATTGAATTTTCTAATGTTAAAAGTTTGCCTAATCTTTTTTTTTTTAAGATTCTATTTATTGGACAGAGAGAGACATAGTGAGAGAGGGAACACAAGCAGGGGGAATGGGAGAGGGAGAAGCAGGCTTCCCACAGAGCAGGGAACCCAACATGGGGCTCGATCCCAGGACCCTGGGATCATGACCTGAGCCGAAGGCAGACACTTAACAACTGAGCCACCCAGGCACGCAAAAGTTTGCATAATCTCGTCTTTTCCCTTACTTAAGCTTACAAGTGATTTTTTTTATTGTAATTGTTTTTCCAAAGAACTTGCTCTTGGACATTTATATTTTTTTACTCAATATCTATTTTCTAACTCATGCTGTTATCTTATGGGTCCCTTTCTCTAGTTTTTGTAAAATTATTTATTTTTATTTTATAAAAGATTTGCATCAAATTCCTAGTCCATTTTTTAAATTATTTATTTATTTATTTGAGAGAGGGAGAGAGAGAGCCCAGTCCATTTTATTTTATTTTTCTCATTGAATCATAAATCACTTATAGACACAGATTATCAACCTAAGAAAATTTATGCCAAATTTATATAGGAATATATAGTGTTCCTATTGTCTTCATTTTCTAAATATGTTGTAATTTTTGTTTTGATTCTCTTTTTCCAAACTTTACTTGTGATACATCTGCTGATCATAGCCATCAGTTTCTTTAAATTATTATACATATTCCTAACTTTATTACATTTTGGTTATTGAATATGGCTTTAAAATTTTAGTTAATTATATTTATTGAGATTTTCTTTGTGCCCTAATATGGAATTAGTGTTGTTATATATGCAAATGGACATTGAAATATTACCTGAAAAAGTAAAATCCATTCAGAATTAGAAAGAAAAAATCAGCCTTATTGATAATCAGACTGCAGCAGACACAGAGAAGGCCATTCTCAAAGCCAGTATAAATCGAAGTTTCTTTCAAGGCCATACTATAGCTGCAAAGTTCCTTCAGAAATGTACCAGTTCAGAGCTGATCTTCACCTCCTTTTTTTTTTTTTTAGAATCACCCAGAATAAGCTCAAACCCCATAAAAATCTCCTTCCTGCTTCCTAGTGAGAGCTCCATGGCCCCTTTTGTCCATTCTCCCTTGTAACAGCAACTTAACAAACCCACCTCTGTTCAACTGCAAGTGTGTTCCTTCCTCATGCTCTTTATCTGATGGCTTCACCTCCCTCAATTCCATAAGAGAATGAAGTTACATAAACCAAGATTATTATAATAGAAATATAGAAAATCTACATAGGCACTAGATATAACAAAGGGTACCAGTAATGTCCCACACATTTTAGAAATACTCTGTTACAGAAAGTGCAGGTGGAATAAGAAGAAAGTAAGACAATAAAGACAAGTTTTAACTTGCCTTTGTGTTTCCTTTCAATTTTTTTTGAGTCTTGGAGAAACCCTGTATGGTATGAAAGGTGGTGCCGCAGCGTTGGTCTCTGAACACAGTTTCTTTGAGTTCCATGTGTATCTCTCTTTGTGTCTGTGTCTCTTGCAGTTGATTTTGAGTTATGTCATCTACCTTGTGACCTAGTGACTTAATTTCAATTTCCTCAAGGAATAACACCTACCTCTCAAGTGGGTTTTGAAATCGAGAGAGTCAACTCCATTGCAGGAAATTGAAACCCTTCAATTGCTGTGCAACAAGCGTGCATCATTATTACATCCATTATTCTTATCTAAATTATATAGATAAAGGAGCTGGGGTTCAGAGAGTACGAAGGACCTTCTGATTTCTACTACCTACCAGCAGTGTGACCTTGGGAAAGCAACACAACCTCTCTGAAGATCTGTTTCCTTACCTCCAAAATGAAGACCGTAATCATGTCTAACCCCAGGACTGTGAGAGCGACTCAGTTACTAAAGTCATGTGTAATGCACTGGAACTACCTGGCCACACCTAACAAGTGCTCTTAGAACCAAAGCTCCAGATTCTGGCCCCACATCTGGTTCTCTTCTGCTAACCTCTCACCTTACTTTGGATATTTGGATTTACTTTGGAAGTCAATGGAAACAGAACGTTTTTAATTTATTTTGTAAATTGTGAAGTGTGCTACATGGGTAAATGTTGAACCATAGGAGGTAGAGTCTTTGCTGTTATCACATTTGTTTGGACCCTACCCTACATGTATGATTTTTTTTTTTTTCTAGTAGAACTCGTTTTCATTTAAATCGGACACTCTACTAAGGACAAAGCCCTCTATAGGCAGCTTTTGTCTTTAGATAGCCTCTGTTTTGGTTGTGTCTGAATGTCACTTCTGCTGCGGTGAGGATATCTATACATCTAGCAGGTTTTATCAGTGAATTTGCTAAAAGTTATTCTCCAGTGGCTTCAAGGCTATAGCTAACAGGTAGACATCCAATTACAGTAATGCCAGCATTAGCGGAAGTAAAACAATGTTTGCTCTCTACAGGCGAGATGTTAGCCACATCATTGTAGAGTCATGAGATTTATTCTGGTTTTGCCCCTTATCATAATCCCCTAAATATTCAATAAGCTCTTGTCATCCAAATGTAACTTCTGCTTTAAAAAAAAAGAAACTCTACCATAATGATAACTTAGGATCCCAAATCTTCCCTGCATGACACACATGTCACAAGTCATCTGGATATTAAGCAAAAAAAAAAAAACAAAAGTCACTGCCAGAGCCTCCCTGAAAGAGCAGGGAAGTGGGGAGGGATGTGCAAAAGACACACCAGGGAGGAACACAGTCTGGGCACGTTTGGTAAAGGAAATCTCTTACCTGCTTGACCAATTTGGCAAAATAATTTTGGCTTCAGTGGCTTTATGAGTTGCAGATGTTCTAGGTTCCTTTCCTTGGCAATACCAGAAGGCATCCTTTTATCTGGAAACTCTAGAATGACAAAGCAGGCCTCGGTTGTTTAATGCTTGAGTCAAAAGTAATGAGATGAAATGGATGCAATCTCTTTCAGTGGATGCAGTCAATTTCAGTGAACTTCTGCTTCAACAATGAAGAATTAAGACACAGGTGACCCTAGTGTTAGCTCCATTCCCACCTCACTTAGGGATTGTGGAGTACTTCAGGGAAATTCCTCTATAATCATCATATTTGGATCTTCTTGTCAAAACTGATTCAGTGAACTTCAAGGCCAATTCAGGGCCAAATAATGGGCTATTTTTAAAAATCTCCCACCCTGTGTGTCCATTTCCCTCCAGGAACTTCCCAGATTCTGATCCTCAAATGCCTTTCTTGTAGATCCCTTGCTTGTCCTCTGCCACCTTCTCATTCTTGGTGACTCAAGCTTTGCTGTGTGTGCCACCTGGCCAATGTAAGGCCTAGATTCAGCCTTTGGTCCCTCTTTTTACCACTCTTCAATATGTGTCCTGCTCTCCCCCTTAATCAATTCCCCAAAAACTGCCACATAGGGCTTTGCCTCTAGCTGGCACCCAATGGGAGGATGCCCTCCCAGCTTCCAGCAGCTACAGCCCCTGCCATTCCACATTCTGGATTGACCCATGGGAGGTTTTTCACAACTGTGCAGAAGTTTCTCAATCTGCTTCCAAGAGCCCAAAATTCAGATGAACTACAGAGTTGCCAGGGAAAATCGGGATGCCAGTGCTATGGACTGAATGTTTGTATCTTCCAAAAGTTCATATGTTGAAACTTCTGTTTCCAATGTGATGGTATTTGGAGATAGGGTCTTTGAGAGGTAATTAGTTCATGATGTGGGGAGTCCTCATGATGGGATGAAAATCCTATATAAAGAGACAATAGAGAGCTTGCATTTCCTCTCTCTGCTCTTGGCCATGAGAGGACACAGCAAAAAGGTGGCTGTCTATAAATCAGGAAGAGAGACATCATAAGAACCCAACCCTTTGCATTCTGATCTCAGACTTACCAGCGTTCAGAGCTACGAGAAATACATTTCTGTTGTTTCAGCCACCTAATCTATGGTGTTCTCTTACAGCTGCCCAAACTGACAAAGACACCCATTTAAATGTGAATTTCAGAATTAAAAACTAAAAACAAAATTCACTGTTCAAAAACTATTAGATGTTTACCTGAATTTCAAATTTAATTATATTTTTATTTGCCAAATCTGGCAACCCAAACTATAAAATAACCCTCTTTCTGTAACACTTAGTCACTGCTCTCCCAAAATACTTCCAGGATCTGGAGACTAAGCAAATGCAAGTCTCAGTTCTACAGAGCAGGTCATTGTCACTGCCAAAGTTTGTGTCCCTGTCTGTGCGTGATAGCACTATGGGGAGAAGGATTCTCATAGACCTTTCTGCACTTTTGCAAGAAGAAAATGTTTGTGTTTGAAAGCTACCTAAAAACACACCCCCTGCTGCACAGAACATGGTCATTCTGGACTTACTTTAGGATACTAGCTTGTTAGCCAATGTCCTGCTCCCTAACACATCTTGAAATGTGACTGTTGACCTTCCATGTGTAGTGGGTTAGGGCTACAGTGTCAATTCTGAATATAAACAGCTTTCAACCCAGCTTTATTTACTTCACAATTTTGCCTGGAGTCAAAACGATTCTAAGAATTGCTGAAGATATCATAGTGCTTTCAGCATAGGCTTTTCGCAATTCCTGAGGAATAATCAAGAGGGAATCAGGAAATGTCCTCCACTTACTCCACAGAACCAAGAAATGAGATGAAGTAAATATGACATAGATCTTCCCCTCAAAAAGTAAAATTTCCTGCAAAAAATGAAGTAGTTCTACACATGGTAATCAAATCCCTGACCTTTTGATTTTACCTAAGTGCCTACAAAGAGGTATAAACTTGCCATCTGGAATTCTTGGCTAGTTGATGAAATTTTATTTTGTTTTACCCAAAACTTTTTCCACCCTTGCCTATGCCCTCAGAGTGCTGCTAAAGTTGAAGGATGTATTGTGCCTTCTGCTACATTCATTTCCCACCTCCCAAACCCTGTCTCCAGAATAAACTCTCTATCTGAAGCAAAGACATTGGGAGCTTGAGTGGTACTGGCAGATTTATGATTCATGCATTGGAGGGAATGTCCCCTTTGCCCAGATAGGACAGCAGCTGCCCTGGATACCAAATAGCCCTGGCACCATCTGGTTAGCTGACCCACTCATCTGACAGCCAGTTTTTGTGAACACCAGAATTGTTTCCCATTGGAGATTTCTTGAAACATCTCCTACATCAGTTAAAGACTAAAGAACAGATGGTGATTTCTTGAGACAGTGAAGGATTTAACTGATTCATTACTCATGTAAGGAACAGTGATAACAACCAATTCGGCATCATATGTCTTGGCTTACTTTTCTTTTAGATTGTCAATTTCTAGTATGTTAGGAGATGTCAGGTTTTAGGAATGGAAATATGCTTCTCTCCTTCAGATGATTGAGACTTATAAGATGCCCTAGGAAGCCTGCAAGCACAAGGATATCTTTCAGTAATGTCAAGGTCAGGCCTTATATTAATGGAAATGGTGTTCATCACCTTGCAGGTACCAAAGCAGCTCCAAGGATACTCAGTGAAACTAGTGACTGCAATAGAATTTGATAATGGTGGATGCCAAACGTAGCCCTGTGCTGAGCACACAGAAAGAACACGGCAAACAGTAGCTGCCATTGTACTACTAACTACAGAGATTCTAGGAATTTAACAGCAGTTTTGTTGACCTTGTCATGCATTTTGGCATACTATTAGAAGAATGTACCTTGGGCGCCTGGGTGGCTCAGTTGGTTAAGCGACTGCCTTCAGCTCAGGTCATGATCCTGGAGTCCTGGGATCGAGTCTCACATCGGGCTTCCTGCTCAGCAGGGAGTCTGCTTCTCCCTCTGACCCTCTTCCCTCTCGTGCTTTCTATCTCTCATTCTCTCTCTCTCTCAAATAAATAAATAAAATCTTTAAAAAAAAAAGAAGAATGTACCTATATTTTATAACTTTATTTTCTCTGGGCCTTTCCTAGTCTCCACTGCTTTTCTTCCTTTCTCTCTACTCTGACTGATTTTCCTCTGTCTTTCTATCTCTGTCTGTCTGTCTGTCTGTCTCTCTCTCATACACACACACACACACACACACACACACACACACACACACACAAAACCTCTCCCTCTCCCACTCATTTCCAACCAACATTCCTCAAGAGAATCTCATGGGGCATGTTATTCACTATTCATTTTCAGAGCACACCCACTGGGCATTCTTGTGCCTATTTCTTAACCTGCTCCTTCCAACTGACCCATCACTACTTCTCTTTGACCCATATGTAGACTCCTGATGCAATCCATCCCGGCAGGTTAATAGGTTCATGTGATAGAAAGCATGGGAAGTTATTAAGAATCACTCTGAGGGGGGCACCTAGGTGGCTCAGTTAGTTAAGCATCCAACTCTTGATCTCAGCTCGGGTGTTGATCTCAGGGTTGTGAGTTCAAGCCCTGTGTTGGGCTCCACTCTGCATGTGGAGCCTGCTTTAAAAAAATCACTCTGAGGGACTCTGCTTAGAAGGAGATTGGGGGTACAGGGTACATTGAGTTTCATAGGCTACAAAATACACTGGTAATTTATTTTTCTTTTCCTCTGAAAGCTCATAATAAGCTTTTTTAAAAGGTCCAGTGTCGTTACCATACAGTGTTACATCAGGTTCAGGTGTACGATATAGTGATTCAACTATTCTGTATATCACTTAGTGCTCATCAAGACAGGTGTACTCTCAATCTCCCTCACATATATCACCCATCTCCCTTCTGGTAACTATCGGTTTGTTCTTTAGAGTTAAGTTCTTGATTTGCCTCTCCCTCTCTTTTTATTCCCCTTTACTCATTTTTTTTCTTAAATTCCACATTTGAGTGAAATCACATGGTATTTGCCTTTCTCTGACTGATTATTTTGCTTAGCATTATATCCTCTAGATCCATACAGGTTGTTGCAAATGGTGAGATTTCATTCGTTTTTTATGGCTGAATAACATTACATTGTATGTGTCTATACCATATCTTTATCCATTCATCTATCCATGGGCGCTTGGACTGCTTCCATATTTTGGCTATTGTAAATAATGTTACAATAAACAGAGAGGTGCATATATCTTGAAATAGTGTTCTTGAAATCTTTGGGTAAATGCCCACTAGTAGAATTACTGGATCAAATGGTAATCCCGTTTTTAATTATTTGAGGAACCTCCATACTGTTTCCCACAGTGGCCCCAGTTTGCATTCCCAGCAACAGTGCAAGAGGTTTCCTTTTTCTCTACATCCTTGCCAACACCTGTTTTTTCTTGTGTTGTTGATTTTAGCCATACTGACAGGTGTGAGGCGATATCTCACTGTAGTTTTGATTTTCTTTTCCCTGATGATGAGTGATGTTGACCATCTTTTCATGTGTCTCTTGACCATATGGATGTCTTCTTTGGTGAAATGTCTGTTTATGTCTTTTGCCCATTTTTAATTGGATTGTGTGTGTGTGTGTGTGTGTGTGTGTTGAGTTGTATCAGTTCTTTATATATTTTGGATACTAGCCCTTTATTCGATATGTCATTTGCAAATATCTTCTCCCATTCACTGGGTTGTCTTTTAGTTTTGTTGATTGTTTCCTTTGCTGTGCAGAAGTTTTTATTTTCATGTGGTCCCAATAGTTTATTTTTGCTTTTGTTTCCCTTACTTCCAGAGACATAATCTAGTAAGAAGTTGCTATGTCCAGTATCAGAAAAAGTTACCATCTGTGTTCTCTTCTAGAATGTTTATGGTTTCAGAGCTCATACTTAGGCCTTTAATCCATTTTTAACTTATTTTTGTGTATGGTATAAGAAAGTGGTCCAGTTTTATTCTTTTGTTATGGCTGTCTAGTTTTCCCAATACCATTTATTGAAGAGACTGTCTCTTTCCCATTGGATAGTCTTTCCTGCTTTGCCAAAAATTAATGGAACATATAGTTATGGGTTCATTTCTGGGTTTTCTGTTCTGTTCTATTGATCTATGTGTCTATTTTTGTGCCAGTACCATACTATTTTTATTACTAAAGCTTTGTAATATAACTTGGAAGTCTGAAATTGTGATACCTCCAGTTTTGCTTTTCTTTATCAAAGTTGCTTTGGCTATTTGGGGTCTTTTGTGTTTCCATATAAATTTTAAGATTGTTCTAGTTCTGTGAAAAATGCTATTGGTATTTTGATAAGGATTGCATTAAATGTGTAGATTGCTTTGGATATTTTAGACATATTAACAATATTTCTTCTTCCAATCCATGACCATGGAATGTCTTTCCATTTCTTTGTGTCATCATGAATTTCTTTCATCAGCAGTTTATGGTTTTTATGGTAAAGGTCTTTTGCCTCTTTTGTTAGGCTTATTCCTAGGTATCTTATTATTTTTGGTACAATTGTAAATGGGATTGAATTTCTCTTTCTACTGCTTCATTATTGGTGTGTGGAAATACAACAGATCTGGGGCACCTGGGTGGCTCAGGCAGTTAAGTGCCTTCAGCTCAGGTCATGATCTTGGGGTTCTGGGATCAAGCGCTGTGTCAGGCTCTTTGCTCAGTGGGGAGTCTGCTTCTCCCTCTCCCTCTGCCCCTCCCTCCGGCTTATGCATGCTCTCTCTCTCTCTCTCTTGCTTACTGGTTCTCTCTCTCAAATAAATAAATAAAATCTTTTTTTTTAAAGAAATGCAACAGATCTGGGCCTTGATTTTTGTATCCTGTGATTTCACTGAATTCATTTATCAGTTCTAGCAGTTTTTTGGTGAAGTCTTTCAGGTTTTCTATACATAGTATCATGTCATCTGCAAATAGTGAAAGTTTTACTTCTTCCTTACCAATTTGGATGCCTTTTATTTCTTTTTGTTCTCTGATGGCTGTAGCTAGGACTTCCAGTACTATACTGAGTAAGAGTGATAAGGGTGCACAGTTTTATTCCTGGCCTTAGGGGTAAGGCTGTCAGTTTTTTCCCATTGAGTATGATGTTCATTGTGGGTTTTTCATATATGGCCTTTATTGCCTTTATTATGTTGAGGTATATTCCCTCTAAACCTACTTTGTTGAAGGTTTTTTTTAAATCATGAATGGATGTTGTATTTTGTCAAATCTTTTTTCTGCATCTATTAAAAAGATTACAAGGGTTTTATCCTTTTTCTTATTGATATGATATATCACATTAATAGATTTTCAAATGTTGAACCACTCTTACAACGCAAGAGTGAATCCCACTTGATTGTGGTGAATGATTTTTTAAAATAGTGTTTGATTTGGTTTGCCAATATTTTGTTGAGGATTTTTGGATCTATATTCATCAGAGATATTGTCCTGTAGTTCTCTCTCTCTCTCTCTTTGTAGTGTTATTATCTGGTTTTGATATCAGGGTAATGCTGGCCTCATAGAATGAATTTGGAAGCTTTCCTTTCACTTCTATTTTGAAATCGTTCGAGAAGAATAGGTATTAAACTCTTCTTTAAGTGTTAGGTAAAATTCACCTGTGAAGCCATCTCATTTTGGTTTTTGTTTGTTGTAGCCCCTTCTGATTTTTGTATTCACCAGGTTCAAGCTCGGCAGATACTCTGTAGAGATATGTTTTCACATTTCACATTAAGATGTTGGCAGTGCAGCTTCTTCTCATGGTAGGAAGTATAGGCTGGGGGAACTGCAGAGGAGCAAACTCTGAATGATTGATGGGATGCATGGATGGAACTCAGGTGGAGCCTGAGCCAGGCCTGACAGGATTAGCACCTGGACCAGACATGATGCCTCCCCATTAATATTGTGTGGTGAAACCCAGCCTAAGAATCACCATATGAATGAGAAGCATGGCCTTGGTTATGAATAGCTTTCTATACCTGCTCCAAATGTCTGATCCCACTTTAATTCTGATCACTAAGGCACAGCCCTTGTTGATATGAAGCTTTACCTCCTGACTCTGCATGTTTCCTCTTTAAAGGTATAGAAACACCCTTCTTTTCTGGAAAGATCCCAAAGAAATATCATATACACAAATCTTTTATGATTACTATTGACACCATCAACCTCTAAGTAGTATACTTTTAGGGTTCAAAAGTTTGTATAGCATTCCCAAATATTAGCGCCAGATACTGATTGATTGATTGATTGATTGATGATTGATTTGACAGAGAGAGAGAGAGAGAGAGAAAGGCAAGGGGAGCTAGGGGGAGAGGGAGAGAGAGAGAATCTTAAGCAGTTTCCACACCCAGTATGGAGCCCAAGGTGGTGCTCAATCTCACGACCCTGAGATCATGACCTGAGCTGAAATCAAGAGTTGGACACTTAACTGACTGAGCCACCCAGGCACCCAAAGAGTAAAAAAATAAATAAACAGAGACAAACTGCTGGGACTTCAGCTTATTTAGATGCAAGCTCCTATTAGAATGTGGTTTATACACATTTCATGCTAGGCTTGTGTATGAGTAGAATAAAAATTCATAGGAAAATTTGTGACACTGTAACTTTTAATTTCCTTACTAAAATATATATTTCTTGAGGAATGAGACTATTTCTTTTTTATCTTGGATTTTTATCATTGGTGCTATGAAAAAGACTAAAATATATTAGGTGCAAAAGACTAAAACATATATTTGTTTAATGGATATACATTGATCATTTTATTGATGTTATGGCTGTTCTTGGTGTTAATAACAACCCCAGAATATTACTTCTACACAACATCATCTGCTTAGGTACAAGATATTCTAATCATTCCTCCCTGGGTCATCTACCTTCATACATACGTGCAAAAAGATTTTAATGTATTTATTCTGCCCAAAATTTCAGGCCTTCCTACTCACATCCTCTCTCCAAACACAAAATTGCAACATAGTCTCATAAATCTGAGACTGGTAAGACTAGACAAAAAAAAAAAAAAGAAGAAGAAGAAGATAGCAGGAGGGGAAGAATGAAGGGGAGGAAATCAGAGGGGGAGATGAACCATGAGAGATGATGGACTCTGAAAAACAAACTGAGGGTTCTAGAGGGGAGGGGGGTTAGCCTGGTGATGGGTATTAAAGAGGGCATGTTCAGCATGGAGCACTGGGTGTTATGCACAAACAATGAATCATGGAACACTACATCAAAAATTAATGATGTAGTGTATGGTGATTAACGTAACAATAAAAATTTAAAAAAATAAAGTAGGAGGAAAGGATACATTTTAAATGAAGAGTATCATAAAAGAAAACTATAGTAAAAGTTACAGATAAATGTAAGTATTACTCATTTGCAAAATTGAATAATATAGATCTGTGGCAATCATTTAAAAACAAACAAACAACAACAACAAGAGAAATATAAATACCAAGAAGGAATGAGTAAGTAGACATAAAATACATGAAGGTGCAATATTTCCCAGTTCCTTTCCAAAGAACACTAACATCCAAAATGGGACAAAAATAGCATAAAACAAGAAAACCCAATAGCAGTATCCTTTAATAGCAAGACCCTAAATCTTAAAAAATAAAATACCAAATATTATCCAGCATTATATTGAAAGAATAATGGCAAATATAGTTTATTCAGAGAATGCACACATGGTTTGATATTGGTTATTCTATTATTGTAATATAATTTATCATAGTTAAGAGTTAAACTTGGGCACCTGGGTGACTCAGTCAGTTAAGCGACCAATTCTTGATTTCAGCTCAGGTCATGATCTCAGGGTCTTGAGATCAAGCCCCACATCTGCTCCATGCTCAGCAGAGAGAACTACTTGAAATTCTCTCCTTCTGCCCTTCCCCCCACCAAGTAAATAAATAAATCTTTAAGGGTTAAATAAACTAAAGCTAATTATATAAACCTGGTATCTGAAAGAAATAAGCATTACATTAAAAAATAGGGGCACCTGGGTGGCTCAGTCCATTAAGTGTCTGCCTTGGGCTCAGGTCATGATCCTGGGGTCCTGGGATAGAGCACCTCATCAGGCTCCCTGCTCAGCAGAGAGTCTGCTTCTCCCTCTCCCTCTGCTGTTCCCCCTGCTTGTGCACTCTCTCCTGCTCTCTCTCTCTGTCAAATAAATAAATAAAATCTTTAAAAATAAATAAATAAAAAATAAATCACACCTGAAGATACTAAAAGACTTGACTACATACAAATTTAAAACATCCGTATGTTACTCTGGGATAATGCTGACATCAATTTGCTTGTATATTTTTAGATAGTTTTCTGTGCAATATACATCTACACACATGTGTATATGTATCTATAGCAGTATATGGTCAGTTATTCTGTAAGTATTTAGTTTTTACTGTGTAACAAACCACTCCAAAACTTAGTTGTTTAAAATAATATGCATTTGTTATTGCTCAGGAGTCAATGGATCCATGGTCAGTAGGGTAGGCATTACTGCTGAACTTGGTGGGAATTTCTTGCATGTTTGGAGATTGCCTGGCTCCAGTCTGGTCCAGACTCTCTTCCTTTTGCTTGCACTCACATTGTTATATAGACAGGTCCAAAAAAGGAGGGGAATAATTGCAGTCATTTTTTAAAATAAATAACATATCTCAAGAGCCAAGAATGAATACTGTATCATATCCATGTATTCTGATAAAGTTTTGATGAAATTCAATGTCCATATGAAGAGAAAAAAATACTTTTTGGGCCAGGATGAGAAATATTTCCTCAAACTGATAAAAGATATATAACTCATGCCAGTAGTCAATAACATCCTTAATGATCGAATATTTCATGAATTCCTATTAGACTCTATCATTATGGGGGGAGAACTGAGCAGACTAATAAACTGCTGAGGCACCCCCCCCATTGCCTCTCCCATCCACATCCCAAGGGTTAATGGACCATAATTTAAACAGATTATCTCCAGTGCTGCTTTGATTAAAGAGTACAAAGGAGACTTCCTAAGGGAGGGAGTTATTAGTAGGATGCCAACAAGCAGAGGTGGTTCCTAGGAGTTGGTTCCCTTAGCAGAATGGAAACTTGGCAATAATGGTCCCAGTTATATAGCACTGTCAGCAGTTGCTTCAAATAAAAAATTAGTCAAGTTAATTCTAATCATGGTTTGATTTTTCATTCAGTGCACTATATCAAAGAAAAGTTTGGCATTTCATTCCATTAAATATGAAACATCTGACATTATGCCACTGCAAAGGACGGTTAAAAAATCCTCCATTGAAGATGACTGTTTTTTTGTGCTTGATGAGAGAAACACAAATTTTGGTGGAGCAGAGTATTAGGGTACGGAGAAATCTGATACCTAATTAAGAAACCTTCAGAGCAAAACCATTTTTGGAATTAGCTATGGTACACATATAATTCATAATTTAACCAAACAATTTTCAGACTTGTACCAATCCAAATAGAAGTTATAATTGTAGAAATTTACATATATTTTATGTACGTGCATTTAGAATAACTGTAAAACTTTCATGATGATACAAATAAATATACAAATGTACCGTAGCACAGCAGTACGATTTCTGTCTTTGCTGCCCATTATCACCAGGTTATTAAAATCAGCTTACCCTTTAAAAATCCACTTGGTAATTCAATCTAAATCTCTTTAAATGGTATTAAATTATTTTCTGTACATGGGCCCTCCATACTGTGGTTGCAATTTCTTTAAAATCTGTGGGAATGTTTACTCAAAAACTATAATAAATCATATGGTCATCCTATTCAGAATGCCAATCAGTACAAAAACAAAAGACCCAAACCTAGAATAAATTGCAGTGAAATTTAAACCTCCACAATTATACATTCAAAAAATGAATCCTCTAAATATGAGGGAACAACAAACATATCCTTTATGTATACAATACTACATCAGTTTTGTCACGTAGAGACCAAAATTAAAAACATTATTAGAAGAATGACTCCAATAAAGAGGTAGCAGTAATGAATGCTAGAAAAGGTTTGCAAATTATTGGTGGTAAACAATAAATTAACTGTATAAAAAATAAGGAAAGAAATAAAGAAGGAAATGTACCCTATTTCACTGAGTCTAAGATTACAGTATTTTTCACATATCACAGTTACATACGTTTTTCACATATCTGAAATTTAAATGAGTCTCATAATCATTTTTGGTCAGGAAACAGCCATGATGTTGTTGTCACTGCTGTGTTATACTCAGCTTGAATGTAGCTGGTCATGCCAGCATCATACCAGTTTAGCTAAGTGCAGTGTTAATGCTACATAAGTGGAGTTAAATTGTTGAAATGTCTTCTAGAACGACTAATATGATTTTAGGCCAAAGTGAAAAGTTGTTGTACTCAGAAAGGTATGGAAACACAGCATTAACTAATCCATTGGGTGACATTAAAGCAAATACTTGTCATTGGAAGACTGGCAGCCACGTCATACTCCCCTGTCTCAAAGTAGCAAGCAAGAGCTATACAGGACATAAGAAAGGAAGTTACTCATTAGTAGAAGGAACTATATTATTTTTTAAATTATTATTAGGACTTCTTTTTTTTTTATAGCATTTTATTATTTTGTGTTACTGAGATGCATGCATAGGTATTGACTATTTCTAGATAAGAGTGTACCTAAAGCCTGAGAAACTGTCGATTCCCTCAAAATGGTGAAAGAAATTTCAAATGTCAGAGGCACATTGAACCATTATTCAAAGGTACTGTTGTAGATTAATTAGCAGCACTTTTAAAAAATTTTTTAGAAGGAGATAAAAGGACGGTGTGTCTTATAATTTATATCTTTTTTCAGATTTGATGTAAAGCATATCTGTAACAAACAAGGCCAAACTCTAAGCAACAACAAAAGATAGGACGGAGGTGACCCTGCTGACTCCAGAATGTTGGGGATCAGGTGTAATAGTAGTTGTCTTTTACAGAGGACTGTATAGCTATTGCTAATTTTAATGTATGAAATGTACCTACATAAGAAAAATTAAAATTTGGAGTTATTTCAATTTTATTAAATTCTAAATATTTTCAAATGTTACATTCTTTCCCCTCCATGATCCCTGAAATATTCAAAACTGTGAATTGTATTGTATAAATATGTGAAGTTGAATTGGCCAGCATCCTGACCAAAAAGAGATCACCCAGAAGGGGTGATTGGTGAAAATATTTAGAATTTATGTTTTGAACGTAGAGACCATAGGGTTTATTGATAGATTGGATTTAAATTCTGAGGTAAAAGATTAAGGATAAATCTAAAGGTATGTTTTCCTAAACAAATAAAAGGGGTTGCCAGTATGTGAGATGATGGGCAATAAAAGAGAGCAAGTTTTGAGAGGTCAGAATTTCAGCTTTACATCTACTTAATTTGAGATGTCTGTGAGACATCTGAGTAAGTATGTTGTAGGTTTTGGATATAGGGATCTCAAATTCAAAGGAGCACTGTGAGATGGTGACATAAACTTTGGAACCATCACCATAAAAATCGTATTTAAAACCATGATATTAGATAAAATCACCTCAGAAAGAATATATAGGGAGAAAAAGTTTCAAGTGAAAATCCTGGACCATACCAACATGTGTAAGTCAAAGAGAAGATAGGAGGCAGCAAAGGAAATGGGGACAGAGTGGCCACTGAGGCAGAAGGCAAACCAGGGGAGTTTGGGAAGGGGAGTGAAGCACTGAAAGCCACATGAAGAAAGGGTTTGAAAGCACAGGGAGTCATCAGCCATGTCAAATGCCAAATAAGATGAGGACAGAGAAAGCTGATTATAGTATAACAAAGAAGAAATCATTGGTGACCTGCATCAGAACACTTTTAGGGGAGGGACAGATATATGAAAGCCCAATCAGAGTAGATTTTAGAGAGATGGGGAGGAGAAGAGTTTACAAGAATACAGGCAGACAATTTCTAAGAGTATTACTCTAAAGGAGAGGTGACAATGTGGGGAAGCAACTAAAGAGATAGGTGCCCAAGAAAAGGTTTGCTTTAAAAAAAAACAAAAAAAACAACAACAACAAAAAAAAAACCCTGGTTTCAGCTCAGGTCATGATCTCAGGGTCCTGACATCGAGCCCTGCACTAGGGTAAGCACTTAGCCAGGAGTCTGCTTGAGATTGTCTCCCTCTCCTTCTGCCCCTCCCCCCACTCACACACAATCTCTTTCAATCTCTCTCAAATAAAATAAATAAAATCTTTCTTTAAAATGAGAACACAATAGCATGCATGTGTGTTGATGAAAAGCAAAAAGTGGAGAAGAAATAAATGGTGGGACAGAAGAAAGGAGAAAATCTTCAATGAACAGCAGCTAATGTGCAAGTGGAGAGGTTGACCTTTGGGAACCTTATGTAAAGATCATTGATAGTGATAGGAATGAGAGCTGAACACAGACCCCTGTGAGTGAGGAGTAGAGGTGGAAACTTGTGGAAGTTCTCATGTCTGCTCTTTTCTTATGAAATAGAAAGTGTGTGTCTACTTAAAGTGAAGATGAGGGACAGGCAAGCAAATTATTTTGTTCCCACAACATGTACTTGCAAAAGAAGGTATTCTCTAAGTGTTTTCTCTGCAATGTCCTCTAGGTATCTGTGACAGCAAATGTGCTGACTGTATCTTATCATTTCTATATTACTTCTTTCTTTTGTCTCATTCATTGTTCTTTACATCTGTAAAATGAAGTTAGTAATGCATACCTTAGAATATTGTTGTGACAAGAAAAGTTAATTTAAATAAAAATGTATAAAAATATCTAGAACATGGGTTGCATGATACAAACAAAATTTTTTCCTTCTTTCTTCTCTTTTTCCTTTCTTTTTCTTTTTTTTCCATTTAAATCAAGAGGAGACCTCCTCCTTAGTGAAATTTATCTTGTCTTATAAAATCTCCAGTCTGAGCTCTAGTGATCAAAGGAGGACTCATCCTGGTTCTTAATTAGTGATGCACACCAGGCCAGTTATAATTAAGTGCATACTCCCCATCACTTGTAGGTTAAATACATGGTTCATGGCATCAAACAGTAGGAAAAGCTTTATGAATGGTGCTCCCAAGGGTAGTCTGTTTTACCATATAAATTTATTGCTCGGAAGAAATTGCTCCTGGCAACATAATTATAGGTTAGAAAGAAATGAGGGGGCAAACGGTTCAACATATAGCATATGCCATGACTGACACAATCAGGGCTTGACAGCTTGGCAGGAATCTATACCAGAATGCCTGGTGTACCATGACATCCGATGCCAGGTTTGTCTCTATCATAAATTATTTCATTCATAGTGATTGGATGATTGATTTTTTACTCATGAACAGTGACCTTGCTCTTGAAATAAGAGACCTTAGTTGAGGGAGATGAATCCTCAATTCTCAAAAAAAAAAAAAATTCTTGAAATATTAAAGGTTTTAAAAGATTGAAAAAAAAAGAATTCTTGAAATATCGTTGTTAGCGCCCTGTCCCTACACCTGAAACTTAGAAATGCTTCAGAGAACTTCCATCTTCCAGCTCAAATTCATTTGAGAACTAGGAATTGCATGTGCAAGAGATACTTTCTTCCATTCATGTACATAATGGAAGCATGAAAAGGAAGAGAGCTGAAGAGGACCCCTTTCCTGAGAGTAAGGATGTTGTTAAGAATCTCTGCAGTGTCTTGGTGATAATTATAAAAAGAGGAACTATTTAAGACAGTGACAGCCCTAATCCAATAAAACAGAAGAGTAATTGAACCAAAGCTTTATTTTATAATCTTACATCAAGAGCATGTCACAGGAGGACTTCTGGACTTTCTAATAAGGGTCTGTTTTTCTGGATGGTGGGCAAGTAATTAGCACATAACACACCCTTACACCTCAAAGTGACTCACACTCCATTCAAAATATCATACTTTTTTTTCCTCTAATGTGAAGTTTGAATTCTCTACCTATTCAAAGCATAGATGGTGATACATATAGGGCTTAAAAAAAAGGACAGTAATGATGCAAATCTGCCTCAGGCACTTGACACCAGGTAATAGCTTTCAATCAATGTATATTATAATCACTTACATCTAATAAGACTAGATTCAAAACCAGAAAAAAGACTGGAGATAGGATTCATGTAGATGGTGTATCAGCTGGGTAGAACTGTGAGAACAGTTTCAAATGATGATGGTCAAACTCTACCAGCTCTTGAAGAACATTCTTCCTCTGTCCTATCTTTGTGGCACCACAGCTGAATTCCAGGGCCATTATTTTAATTAACACATTTTTTTCTGACTCCTAGACTAAGTCTAGAATAAAAGAATATAAAAAACATCTTTGGAGACTTCCAGTTCCACCTTTGATTTGTAAGAAGCTTAGAAGTCATCATTCCCATTCTTACAAGAAAAGCTGGGCAAACTGAAAACCAATGACTTTTTCTTAGATCCATCAGAAAATTACCATTGCAGGGCAAACAGCTACCCTGAAACCTGGAGAGACAATTTCCTCTAGAGGGACACAGCTGAGATCTATTTTTTTTTTTTTTTTAGAGCAGAAGCCACTAGAGTCATAAACTGGCAGGAATGCTTAAATGTTACTTTTAATGAATTGTTGGGTGCTGAGTGTGAACTGATGTGAGAGCGAGAAACTCTTGAAGACTGTTGTCCTAGGATAGGTTTATGGGCTTTACTTCCAGGACCCCCACCCTTTTTTCACAATAACTCAAAGAAGACCCCTTCTTGGATCTGATAGGGAGAGGAGAAGAACAATCATTGTGAAGTAAGCTAGAGTATTCTTCATAATAAAGACCTACTCTGCATGGAAAAACACTTCACAGAAAACATAGCCCACTGGGGCAAAGGAAAATTACCTGATTCTAGCCCGTTCTAGCTTTCCTAGGCACCTAAGATGGAAGGGGAGAAAGACACTTGCAAAGATCACAGCCCAGGGACACAAACTGGCCAAAAGCTGGAGTTTAAATCATAAAGTTATAGAACATCTCCTCCCCACACACATAACCATCACAACAACAAGCCTCCAGCATAATAACGGTGGATTGTAGCCAACTTGCTGCAAGGTGCAAACTTTATTTTAAAAAGCATTCTCTGGGGAACCCAAAGAGAACAGGAAAGACAAAAACAAAGACACTAGGGGAATTTGAATTCTCTAGTTCCTCCAGATACAGGAAATGCTAACCACAGAACACCTCCTAAACAGGTAAGTTGGAGAGTTCAACTCCCCTCTTTCAGTAATTGATAGTTCAAGCAGCAGAAAATCATTTAAGGATATAATTATATATATTTATCTATTATCTGTATGTATATCTGTATATGAATAGATAAACAGCACTATCAATCAACATGATCTAACTGGTATTTATACAAACTATATTCAACAATAGAAGAATATACATTCTTTTTTCAGGCTTACATAAAACTTACCAAATTAGACCACATTCTACATTAAAAAACACACCTTAACAACATTTTTAAAAATTTTATTAGAATAAAAATATATACAATATGGACTCATAGGCCACAAGAAGATTAAACTAGAAATCAATAACAGAAATTTAATTATGGGGGCACCTGGGTGGCTCAGTCGTTGGGTGTCTGCCTTCGGCTCAGGTCATGATCCCAGGGTCCTGGGATCGAGCCCCACATCGGGCTCCCTGCTCAGCAGGAAGCCTGCTTCTCCCTCTCCCACTCCCCCTGCTTGTGTTGCCTCTCTTGCTGTGTCTCTCTCTGTCAAATAAATAAAATCTTTTAAAAAAATTTTAATTAAGAAATTCCCAGATGAAACAGTACATTTCCAAATAGCACAATGAGGCAAGGAAGAAATCTCAAGAGAAATTTAAAAATATTTTGAGCCAAATATAAATGACAATGCAACTTACCAAAATTTGTAGGATGTAGCAAAAGCAGTGTTTAGCAATTAAATGCATGTACTGGGGGAAAGAGAAAGATCTAAAATCAATATCTTAAACTTCCATTTTGGGGAACTAGAAAAAGGAGACAATTTAAAAATAAAGCAAACAGATGAAAAAGAAATAATAAATATTAGAAGAGAAGTCAGTCACATTGAAAACAAGAAAACAATAGAGAAATACAATGAAACCAAAAGCTGATCCTTGGAAAATACCAATAAAGTTGATAACTTTTAGTTAGGCTAACCAGGAAAAAAAGAGAGAAAACACAATTACCAATATTAGAAATTAAAGGAGAATCTTTATTACTGATCTTGTGAATATCAAAGGCTAATAAAAAAATAGTATGAACAATGTTATGCCCACAGATTTGATAATTAGATGAAGTGAACCAATTCATTAAAGATACAAGATGACCAAAACTCAACAAAGATAAATAAATACCAGAATAGGCCTCCATCTATTAAATAAATTGTATCAATTAATAATAACTCTCCAGAAAAGAAAATACCAGACCCAAATGGTTTCACTAATGATTTCTATCAAACTTTTAAGGAAAAGAAAATACAGTTTCTCTAAAATGTTGTCCAGAAAATAAAAGCAAAGACAGTACTTTCTATGTACTTTTTAATGATGAGGGCAGCATTATAGTAATGCCAAAACCAGGTAACAATATTATAAGAAAAAAAATATAAACCATTATTTCTAACAAACACTGATACAAAGATCTTCAAAAAATATTATCAAATAGAATCAACAACTTTTTTTATAAAGATTTGTTTATTTATTTGACAGAGAGAGAGAGAGCATAAGTAAGCAGAATGGCAGGCAGAGGGAGAGGGAGAAGCAGGCTTTCTGTCGAGCAGGGAGCCCGATGCGAGGCTCAATCCCAGGACCCTAGGATCATGACCCGAGCTGAAGGCAGCCGCTTAACCGACTGAGCCACCCAGGAGTCCCAATCAACAACATTTTTAAATAATTCTATACCATGACCAAGTGAAACTTATTTCTGGCATGCAAGGCTGGTTCAATATTTAAAAAAAACAAGTTGATATTAGCCACCATATCAAATAGCTAAAATCATGTGATTTAACAAAATACACACACACAAAGAACCAAAAAAAACCCACCCAAAACAGATCACATCCATTCACAATGAAAACTTCAGTAAGGTAGGAATAGAGAGGAACTTCCTCAACTTGATAATGAACATGAACAAAACACCAATAGCTAGCATATACTTAAGGTGAGAAATTGGATGCTTTCTTCCTGACATCAGGAACACACAAGATCACCTCCTTTACTACTCTTTTTCCACATTGTTTGGGATGTCGTAGCTACTGAAACAACACAAGAAAAGTAAAATACAGGCAGAGAAGAAAGTAATAAGAATGGCTTTGTTTACAGATGGCATGATTGTCTATATAGAAAATTCCAAAGAATCAACAACAATAACAAAATACTTGGAACCGTTAAATGACTATAGCAAAGTCACAGGATACATTGCTAACATCCAAAATTCTATTGCTTTCCCACATCTGCAATGAAAAGCTGGTATTGGAAATGAATAAAACAATCAATGCCTTTTAAAGGAGCACAGATACAATGTAATATCGAGCTATAAATCTCACAAAACGGGTATAGAGTCTATGTTCAGAAACCTACAAAACACTGACAGAAACATCAAAACCACAATGAAGGGAGAGCTAATCTGTTTTCATGGGTGGGAAGACTCAGTATTTTTAACATTTCAATTCTTCCCAACTTCATCTCAAGAGCAATCTCAATCAATATCCCTGTAAGCTATTTTTTAGCAAACTGATTGGCAAACTGATTCTAAAATTTATTTGGGAAGGCAAAAGGCCTAGAATTGTCAACACAATACTAAAGAGAATAATAAAGTTGGAGAAATCACACTACCTGATTTCAAGGTTTACTATGAAGTTACACTAACCGTACTGGCAAAAGGAAGGACAAATAGATGAATGAAACTGTATAAAGAGCCCAGAAATAGACCCACACAAATATAGCCAACTGATCTTTGACAAAGGAATAAAAGCAATTCAATGGAGAAAGGATAGTGTTTTTAACAACTATTTCTGGAATAGTTGGATGTCCACATGAAAAATCAAACAAAACATTAACCTTGTAACAAAACCTGTATCTTCCACAAAATCAGCTCAAATGGATTATAGGTCTAAATGCAAAACACAAAATATAAAAAATTCAAGAAGAGGGGCACCTGGTGGCTCAGTCGTTAAGCCTCTGCCTTTGGCTCATGTCAGGATCCCAGAGTCCTGGGATCAAGCCCTGCATCCGGCTGCCTGCTCAGCTGGAAGCCTGCTTCTCCCTCACCCACTCCCCTGTTTGTGTTCCCTCTCTCACTGTGTCTCTCTCTGTCAAACAAATAACTAAAATCTTAAAAAAAATTTCAAGAAGAAAACATAAGATAAAATCTAGGCAATACTTAGTTTGGCAATGAGATTTTAGATTTAACATCAAAAGCATGACACATGAAATTTTTAAAAAACTGATAAATTGGACTTTATTAAAATTCAATACTTCTACTCAGAGAAAGTCTGCATTAAGAGAAAGAAACAACAAACTACAGATAGGGAGAAAATATTTGCAAAATATATAACTGATTATGCCCAAAATATGCAAAGCCCTCTTAAAACTCAACAATAAGGAAACAAACCATTCCATTAAAAAAAGTAGGCAAAAGACATGAATAGACACCTCACAAAAGAAGATATATAGATGGCAAATAAGGACATGAAAATATTCTCAATGCAATTTGTCATTAAGGAATTGCAAATTAAAACAATGAGATATGACTACATATTTTATTAAAATGGTTAAATAAAAAAATTAAGGGTGCCTGGGTGGCTCAGTTGGTTAGGCGGCTGCCTTCGGCAGGTCATGATCCTGGAATCCCGGGATCGAGTTCTACATCAGGCTCCCTGCTCAGTGGGGAGTCTGCTTCTCCCTCTGACCCTCTTTCCTCTCGTGCTCTCTATCTCTCATTCTCTCTCTCAAATAAATAAATAAAATCTTTAAAAAAAATTGAACAATACCAATGACTGACAAGGATGGAGAACAATAGCAACTCTCATTCATTGTTAGTGGAATTGCAAAATGATGCAACAACAACTCTGAAAGACAGTTTGCCAGTCTCTTACATAGCAAGACAATACTGCCATCTGATTCACCAATTGTACTCCTAGGTATTTACACAACTAATTTGAAAAACTCTGTACACATGAAGACCTATGTATGAATATTTATAACAACTTTATTTGTAATTGCCAAAAACTAGAAAACCAACATGCCCTTGAATTGATGAATAGGAAAAGAAACTGCTATACATCCATATAATGACCTGTTATTCATAAATAAAAAGAAATGAGCTATCAAGGCACAATAAACATAGATTGACTTTTAATATATATTGCTAAGTGAAATAACCCAGTCTAAAACAGCTACATGCTTTATGTTTCAAACTATATGAAATTTTGAAAAACACAAAACTATAGAGATAGTAAAAATATCAGTGGTTGCCAGATGTTTGGAAGTAGGAATGATAGTTAAATAAGTGAAGCATAGTGGATTTTTTTAGGGCAATAAAACTATTCTGTATGATACTGTAATTGTGGAATACCTGATCTCATGCATTTATACAAATCCATAGGACTATATTGTACAAAGAGCAAACCTTAATGTACACAAATATGAAAAGATCATTTAAGACATCAGGGCAAATTTGGCAAAATAATCTGTGTTACACATTTATGAAAAAAACCCTACTTAAGGAGGTATATGTTGGGGTGGGGGGAGTGCTGACCTAAGTAACCTTGGAAATGGTGGAGTCTATAAAACTAAAGGCAAAAGTAACTGTATATAAAGACTTTAGCCTAGTTGATAGAGTTGTTTTCCACAGAGATATGGATTAACAATTCTGAATTGCTATGCATGTGTACTGGAATTGAACATTAAGCAAGTGGATGAATGAGGTGGGATCCAGGCTTCTCACTGTTAGAATAGGAGTTTACAAATAAGCAAGGGGAGGAGGCTAGACTGATCCATTTGTTAATGGATTAGAGTTACAAACATCAGTATGAACTAGCTAAATATGATTACAGTTACATATAAAAATGTTATAGATATGAGTAGATAGATAAGTTAGTATGCATGCATAGATTTCCTTGCTTTGTCATTGAGAGGGCCTAGTAGCAACAACCATACCTAAGTCCAGATCTGGTTTCTTTTTGTTTTTTAATTTTTTATTGTTATGTTAATCACCATACATTACATCATTAGTTTTTGGTGCAGTGTTCCATGATTCATTGTTTGTTCATAACACCCAGTGCTCCATGCAGAACGTGCCCTCCTCAATACCCATCACCAGGATAACCCATCCCCCTCCCCCCCTCCCCTCTAGAACCCTCAGTTTGTTTTTCAGAGTCCATCATCTCTCATGGTTCGTCTCCCCCTCTGACATACTCCCCTTTTCTTCCTCTCCTGTTATCTTCTTTTTCTTTTTTCTTAAAATATGTTGCGTTATTTGTTTCAGAAGTACAGATCTGTGATTCAACAGTCTTGCACAATTCACAGCGCTCACCGTAGCACATACCCTCCCCAATGTCTATCACCCAGCCACCCCATCCCTCCCACCCCCAACCACTCCAGTAACACTCAGTTTGTTTCCTGAGATTAAGAATTCCTCATCCAGATCTGGTTTCTAATACCATAGCTCAGTAAAAGGAACCAAGGATCAGTGGATAAATGACAGATTCTGGCATGCAGCAGGAAATATACAACATAAGCCTGGAGTATTTTATAGTGCTAGAAAGTAAGAAAGTGTTCAAAAAGAAAAAAAAATCCACAATGATGAGGATTTTTCAAAAGAAGACAGGGGCCAATTAAAGAGTTCCCATTGGAAAAAGTAGGACAAGTTGAGCAACAAAATTTAAAAGTAGAATGAGTTATAAACCAAAGTACAAACTATGTATCTATTAGTCCATATAGATATAAGTAAGTGATTGGATAAATAAATACATGGAAGAAAAGAGACAAATTTCATATGCAACAGAATCCCAAATAATTTATGTAAATATTGCACCTGCTCAGAGATGGAGCATAACTCCCCATTTCTTCAGTGTGGATTGTGCTTAATGATATCTCCAAAGAGCACACTATTGAAAAGAGAAGAAAGAGTGGCCTTACAATGGAGAAATCTGACAAACACTATCTCAAGTTAAGTGATCAAGGTTAACATCAATATCCCTGAGTCAAATTGATAGTATATATTCTCAATGCGATGTGATGTAAATGGCATGTTACCTCTGTTGTCTTATTCACAATAAACCATAACCCCCATTTAATCACAAGAAAATCATCAGACAAATCCCAATAGAGGGACATTCTACAAAATGCCTGATCAGTGTTTCTCAAATTTTTCAAGGTTACTAAAAATAAGGAAAACCTGAGAAACTATCACAAATCTAGAGTTGCCTAAGGAGACATGACAAGTAAATTTAATGTGATATGCATGGAAGAATAGAAAGAGGACATTAGATAAAAACTAAGGAAATCTGAATAAAGTAGGGATTTGACCAATAATGTATCAATATTGGTTTATTAATTATAACAACTGTATTTTACTACTAATAGATGCTAATAATAGAAACTAGGTATAGGGCATATGAAATCTCTCTGTACTGTCCTCTCAATTTTTTTTGTAAATCTAAAGCTCTTTGAAAGAATACTCTATAAAAAATGACTTGTAACCATTTTCCACGAGAACATAAAATGTTACGTGCTTAAAATATTTCAATATCAAAAGAAGTTGTTGTGGGCGCCTGGGTGGCTCAGTTGGTTAAGCGACTGCCTTCGGCTCAGGTCATGATCCTGGAGTCCCGGGATCGAGTCCCACATCGGGCTCCCTGCTCAGCAGGGTGTCTGCTTCTCCCTCTGACCCTCTTCCCTCTCGTGCTCTCTATCTCTCATTCTCTCTCTCTCTCGAATAAATAAAAATAAAATCTTTAAAAAAAAAAAAGTTGTTGTAATGCAAAATATATTTGGAGAAATTAACTTCTCCACATTCTAATAAATATTTCTATAATTCAAGGTATTTTTGAAAAATCAAAATATGTAGAGGGAAGCTTTAAAAAAAAGGTTGGGAATCCTGTGCATCTTTCTTAAAGAGAGAAATAAAGATTACCAAGAGTCGTTTGTTAAAATAGCAGGTGTACATAGATACACATATATAGCAGGTGTACATATATATGTATTTTATATATACATGGATAGATAGATAAAAAATAATTTAGCCCCTAATTTCCTAAGTTATAGCAAGTCCATGTTTAATATTTATATCTGTTTTACTTCAGAGATTTGGAGTAGTAGGCTCAGGGCTAGAAAGTTCCAGAAATGGGCTTTTCAGATAGCCCATCTGACTATAAAGCTGTTTCATTGTTCTTATTGCATCTCCTTTCCTTCCAAGGAGTATTAGAGAAATCTACCTAGATCCTGCCATGAAGAAGTAGCTTAACCTTGATCAACATAAGTTTCATGGCTGTTAGTCAATAAAAATATTTTTTTTTTGCTATCACATGGGCTTGCTTTGAGGATGAAATGAATATCACATATACATAATATATATGTAACCTAAGGCATTCTTTCAAAATATTATTAAAATCATGGCACAACTAGAAGATGGTATAGAACTAATATTCCAGGCATATTAGGATAAATACACAAGCCTCCATTATCCTGAAGGACTTAGAGCCTCTGTGCCCCAGTATCTGGGCACACCTGAAAATCAGTCTCAGATTTCCAGCATATTGAGGCAGGCAGGATAGTAAACTGCACTCTGAATACCTTGAATTTCTCCACCCCCAGGCCCTCAGTCAGTTCATTCTCTAACTGTACTCTTCCCCCTCCCCTCACAGCCTATCACTTTAATATCCAGAACCCAACTCCAATTTTCATTTTTCCATGTTTCTTCCTGAATACTTAGCCCCTCATGCTTTCTTCATTTTCTAAATTTCCACAGGATTTACAAACATCTCACTAATTAGCTCTCAGTATCTTGATTCTTTTTATTTTTATTTTTTATTTTTCTTCCTTATACATGTTTTTGTTTTTCCCCAAGAAAATAAAACTCTTAGAGAAGGAAGCTTGTGCTTATACATCTCTGTGTTCTTCATAGGACCTTAGCCTATAGCAGACACACAATTTTTTTGAGAATGTTATTTTAAATATAACCTCACTACCTTAAACTTGTAGCTGTGTGTGAAGAGTATTTCAATGGATCCTGGCATCATGACCTGTGAACGGAAGTAACTGGTCTGTGGATTGCATATGTGGATGCCCTCCATCCTTGCTCCAAAAAACATCACAAGGTGCTTTTTAAAATTTCTCTTGGCTGAAAACTTTCAGTGTACCTGAGTGATCAAAAGTTTTTCCACTGAGATTTTTATCAGAATATGTATTTCTGATTTTCTGGATGAGAGGTGAATCATATGCTATAACATGTCACAAAATTGTCTTCGTATATAAGATCAGGTAGGATAGAGGAGATATTTTACTTATTGCCTAGAGTGCACCAAATCTAACAAATGAAGGACATGGCAAGTTGCGGATTAAAGTTATGATAAAATGGAAATAGCAGTATGGGATATGCTTGCAACATATTTTCATGCATCTTTCCAAATTAAAAAAAAAGGAAAAAATAGGGCAATAGCATTTAGGAATTGGAATGTGGAAATCAGCCTTCATTAGAATGACAATCTGAGACTTTTTTTTTGTTGAAGTACAAACAAAAAAATCGTATTAGCATTTGCAGCATGAAATGTTATTAAAACTAAACCAGATGTTACATTCATATTCAAAATTGTGAAGTCTTCTGAGCAGTGACAGTGCATTAGCAAACAAAGTAAAATAAACAATATGATAATGTTAGAATGTTGGGCTTTCTGCTAACAGAGGTAAAACATAATCTCAAAGAAAATCACCCAGAATAAGGAAACCACAGAAGATTCTTACCGGTATTTAACTGAGGAAATCTAGATAGATCAAAATATAGATATGGCTCCAAGAAGAATGTTCTCTAAATTCATAAAGATAATCCACGTTGGGTTTTATTCATTTGTTTTCTCTCATAGATGATCGGAAATAAACTCTCTAAATGAACCTTAAGAACAATTAAAATTAACGAATGCATTTTATGAGTTCAAGACATTGGAATACTTCATTTATATATGGCACTTTGTTTTTGGCTACATATACTATCTGAATACACCTGAGGCAAAGCACCCTATGGGAAAGATGAGGACTTTGGCATCAAATCTCATTCCAAATCATGATATAAAATGTAGTTGTAAGATAAAATCAAATCTCAGTGTTCTCATCCTTAAAATGGAAATAATAATTATCTTATAGGGTAGTATGAGGATATCTGAAAATGATATAATGTATGAAATGTGTCAAAACAGGGGCCTGGCACTGACAGACACTAAATATTACCTGTTATTTTATCGTTTTGATTACAAGATCATAGCCAGAGAATGAAGAGTAAAAGAACCAATTTAGCGGACAAAGATATAAACACACAAAACACTTACAGTGGCCACCAAGCTCCCTGAATGCTCCAGGTATCCCACTAGGAATGCCTCCTCTGGAGCTAGCCAAGCCCTCAAGGGACCAAAGTTGGGTTATGTTGTTTTGTGAACTGATGCCCCACTTTTTATGTGTTGTATTTGGAAATATTTGTTAGCATTGTTCTATGTACAATATTGAATGCTTAGCAAAACAGTGCTTTCATATTGGAGTTAAAATCCCCTTATGCATATAGGGTTGGTACATGAATCTGAGGGAGATTAATGAGAAGCAAAGCTGATTGTCATGTATTGTCATGCTGTATTCAGAATTCCCCTGTCCCCTCTCTGGCTTAGTTATGGTGTCAGGGTCATCATGCCTGGCTCTCTCTACTGCTGGGTAAAGTTGTTTCTCAGGAGACTCCTCAATCTTTTATTGAAATGGACACTTCTCTGGCATTTCCCTCCCTCATTTCAACTGATGAGTAAGGGATTTATTTAAAATTTCTATTTTGATCATCCACACCAAGACTATGACAGTCATAAGCCTTTATGTAATTAACAACATAATATGTAACAACATTGAAAGCCTACACTGCTAGATGTGCAAAAAAAAGATCATAATTGTGCTAATAGCTAATACTTATGGAGTACTTACTAAATGTCAGGCTCTAGTCTAAGTACTGTATTTGTATTAATTTATTGTGTCCTCCCAACAATCCCATGAAGTAGGGATCTATCTAATTCCTATTTTCAGCATAAGGCACAGAGATGGTGATGTAATTGATGACTGCAGGATTTGACACAGCCAGTCTGACTCCAGAACTTGCTGTCTTAGCCACTACGTTATGCTCCAGTCATAGCATAAGGCTTCAACACACCACAGGAAAATCAGCATCAAAGATCTCTTCTCTTCTCTTACCTTCTTTAGATCTCTTAGAGTTAGGTGGAGCTGTGTGACTAGTAATGGGCAGAGGGCAGGGGTGTTGGATATCACTTCCAGGTTGAAGGATGGAAGAGCTACCCATCATTCTCCAGCAACGTCTTCTCCATTCCACCAACTGAGAAGGCCACTTGTTCCAGATGTAATGGCCACAAGAACGTGGGGCCTCTCAGTCTGGGGCTTGAGTGGCTGTGTGGAACTAAGACACACTCCTTCCAATACATAGCATATATTAGATATGTGGCATGAATAAGAAATGAAATAGTAAGAAATTATTACCTCAGTGTAGCCTCGCCTATGCTTAAGAGACTCCTTGCTCTTGAAGCGGGAGAACGAGGTTCTTGTCTCACGGAGTCGAATGAATCTCGTGGATGAAGCACAGTGAATAAAGCGACAGAAGTTTATTAAGCAAGGATACAGAAAAAAAACCCTCAGGAATGAGAGGAGTCCCAACAGGGTTGCCACTGAGGGCTCTTAGGGTTGATCTTTTATAGAAAGCTAACCAGGGAATTTAAATCTTTTTGACTTTTCTACTGCAGCACTATTGATTAAGGACTAGTGATAACATCTTTCATGGCTTACTTCTTTTTAGGGTCTAGTTATTTTCTGTTGACCACAGGAGACGGTAATAAATAAGATTTCCCCCTCAGACATCTAGAGCAAGGTGGTCTGGTGTATGCCCTTATCTCTGGTTTCCTTATACCCCCACATTTTTGGAATTTCTGTGAGCCTGATCCGGGAGCCCCCTATCTATCTCTCCCTACCTAGCCCTGCCTGTCCCTTTCTCACTCTCAGAATTGAAAAACTATTTGAATAAAACAACACAAGCTTTATTATCTACCTATCAGTCAACTTTGTATGTGCAAAACAGAACATACATTATAAATATCTATGAAATATCATCATCATTCACAAGCCCCAAAAGAAAAAACTAGTCAGAAATTTAAAACCAAAGGCAACAAATTTAATCTCAAGCACATTACCTGTTCTGCTGAAGAAAAAGAAGAAATAAGTTGGATATAGGACTTTAGCTGAGCATACGAATAAACTATTCTGGATCTGACTTCCAGGTCTTTAATATTTCCTCATATATTTTCCATCTACCATGTGAAAATTTCCTTGACTTTCTATACAGCTTATTATTTGGACCTAAACTCACTTTCAGGGGCTCCTGGGTGGCTCAGTTGGTTAAGTGTCTGCCTTCAGCTCAGGTCATGATCTCTGGGTTCTGGGATCGAGCCCCCTGTCGGGCTCCCTGCTCAGCGGCAAGTCTGCTTCTACCTCTCTCTCTGCCCCTGCCTCCCAACCCGTACTTGGCCTCTCTCTCTCCCAAATAAATAAAATTTTTTAAAAATAAATAAAAAATAAACTCACCTTCAATCTATTATTATATACTTTCATTGATTTCAAAATTTTGATATAATTTTTTTTAATTCTGCAAACTTTTTTTCTTTTTATTATTACTTTTTTTAACAGGATATTACTACATTTTGTGAGTTTAATGCCCTCTGTAATTTCCCTGAGGACACTTATCAGAATTATTTAAAATCCCATTTGTTCTTATTAGAATTTCTTGTGTCCTCCAGAGTCAGGTGTTCGTTCATTTTGGTTTTTCTTGTTCATTTATGCTTTTCTTAAATATCTATTGATCCTTGATTTATTTTTTCACTAATCAATATCATCTGCTTTATATCATATAGAAATTCTTCAACTTTTTTTTTTTTGGTCTTTTAACATTACCTTCCCCTGTTTCTGAAACAATTGTGAATTTATTCTTTTTCCAATAACTTTTTTGCTGTTCCAGTGTGATTTGGGTAGAGAACAAATCTAAACATTTATGCTTAGTTATTATCTTGATGTAGAATTCTGCTTTTGACTCCTTTGGGTTGAAATTGATCCTGTTTTATAGCCTAGGGTTGTCCTCAACTGATTGATGATTCCAGCCCATCAGTTCAGACCTCACACCTGGATCCTCAGTCATCACCTCTAACAGGTTAACTACTGGATTCTAATGAAAAGAGAGCACCTACCAGTTTAATTTAGTGATGCCCCCACTATCACCACCAAATGTACCAGGATGCATTTTGCCCTGACATCATTGCCTACACATTTTTTTTTGTAATTGAAATATTAGCTAATAGTTTTATTTTATTTTTTTAAGTTTTTATTTGAATTCCAGTTAGTTAACACAGTGTAGTATTAGTTTCAGGTGCACAATATAGTGATTCAACACTTCCATACAATACCTGGTGTTCATCACAAGTACACTCCTTAATCCCCATCACCTCTTTCATCGCCCCCCCCCACTTCCCCTCTGGTAACCATCAGTGTGTTCTCTATAGTTCAGAGTCTGTTTCTTGGTTTGCTTCTCTCTTTTTTTTCCTTTTTCTCATTTGTTTTATTTCTTAAATTCCACATATGAGTGAAATCATATGGTATTTGTCTTTCTCTGACTGACTTATTTCACTCAGTACAATACTCTCTAGCTCCATCCATGTTGTTGCAAATCATTGCCTACACATTTGCCTACAGAACTGAGTAAGTGTCTGTACAATTAAGCTACTGCAGCAACTCAGGTTTAAATTTGAATTATTGTTTTACTATCTTTCTTCATTGTGTATAATTCACCAAGAAAAATGATGCCCTTTTTCTTGTTTTATAAATATTCATTTCTTCCTGGTGACTTGAAAAATGTTGAAATGAAAGTTTCAAATTTTCCTCGGGAAAAAAAAATGACAATTTTCAATTACTGTGCTGCTAGCATATCACAAAAGCAGTTTCATTTGCCTGATGGCTTCATTGACTGGTGTCAGGATAATGCCAAGTAGAATGTTTTTCTAGTTTAATGCCACCCACAGAACTAGATAAAATATTGCTTTTCATGTACTTTACAAAAATAGTAGCTATTAATTGTGCTGCTCAACCATAAACTGATCAAGCTGGAGAAAACAAGAAATGTGGCATTTACAATTTAGGAAGCCACCTCTCTCAAATTTTTAGTCATTAATTCAGTTTAAATCTTGGACTTAAGAAACTTACAAAATTCTTCTAAATCTCCTGATTTACTGAATGTTTACTTTTTTGCACGTCAATGAAGTAAAGTTCTAAAGAGGCTTGAGGCTACTGACTAAGATTTGCTACATCATTATAACTGAATGTTGTGTTTTTGTACTCATGCTTAATGTATTAAAAGTTAAATTAAGGAATGGGATTCAAATTTTAACAATGATTGGACATAGTCGTAGACAGTTTTCTTCAACAAGCATTGACTGGTGCTTTTGCCATTGATTTATCAGACACTGTTCTAGGCACTATGAAATACCAAATGATAATTTCAGAATTATGTGTATTTGTTTTAAAGCAAGACCAGCAGGGCCCCTGGGGTGGCTCAGCTGGTTAATTGTCTGCCTTCATTTTGGCTTCTGATCTCAGGTTCCTGGGATTGAGCCCCACACTAGGCTGCCCACTCAGTGGGGAGTCTGCTTCTTTCTCTCCCTCTGCCCCTCCCGACCTGTGCTTTCTTTTTCTCTCTCTTTCTCTCTCTCAAATAAATAAATAAAATTTAAAAAAAAAAGCAAGAGCAGAATGTAAGGTGCAAGTATAATGGTAAAAATTTCTAGAAAAGTAGACCAGGACTAGATGTGAGAAAACTTCAATGCAAGGCCCAACGATGTAAATACAGGAGACATGTAGACAACACCCAGAAGAGTGGCATGATTGTGCATGCTTTAGAAATGTCATTTTGGCCACAGTTTGAATGATGCCCAGGTATGGGATGAGCCTGGATGGAAGGGGAGCAGAAGTATATTGGCTACAGTGGGTATATCATGTAAATAGTGAACATGTGCATGGTGAGCAATAGCAAACATAGAAGCAAAATAGTTTTGTAACTGATTATTACCCTGAAACAGAAACAGATGAATAGACTTTTGTTTGGAATCAGTGCTACATACAATGTGCCTCCCAGGAAGTTATTTACATTGAAACTTCTACCATCAGATTTGTTGACACTCAGCCTTCAATACTAAGAGCTGGTTTTCCATGTAACAGAATGGAAAGGTAGATAAATATGGCAGTTATCATAATAAGGGACCCCAAAAATATAGTTGTGGTAGTTTAAAACATAGTAAATTAAATTAAAATTAAATTAAATTTAAATTCTGGCTATGCCACTGTAATCATTCAACCTTAGGCAAGTTACTAAATTTTTTAAGCCTGTTTCATCACTTTTTGAAAGGAAGATATGCATGTGAGCATTATAGAATTGTTTTTAAATTAAATGAAATATGTGGAACACATAAGGGGAGATTCTGGCAAATGATAGTGGCTCAAAATTTTAGTCATTATTATGTAGACAAATGAATTTGAAAGTCATTTTATGATACCCTATTTTCAATTCATCTATAGAGAAGTGCAATATATAAAAATGATCAAAGTAAATCTTAATTTCTATTTATTTATAAGTTTAGATGTATGATTTTTTTCTTATTTGTGAATAAATTATTGCAGACAAATCTTAATCCAAATGGACTCTAATATACTAATATTTGGTATAGCCCACTTGATTGCATGAAGTTTGTATTGAAGTTTTTAAAAATAAAAATAAAATGTTGATGAAAAAATTAGGTCAAATGACAGTAAAATGTTTGTAGGATCGTAGAAGCATTTCTGAGGAATTTTGATCTTTTCTGGAAGACCATTATGGGAAAAAAAAAATGAATGCAGTAAAACCTTCATCATCCTCATTTTGCAAATGGGAAACACCTTGAGAAAGCATAAATGACTTGCTCAGATTGACAGGTTCTGGCCAAGCCAAGACTTGTTCTATTTTGTTCTTGGAAACATGTAGATAGAGCAGGTAGCAGAATACTCTTCTGATAATTAGGCACGTTCTTTCAAGCAGCACTTTCTCTGTATCTTCAGCTTTGCTTTCCAGACCCCTCAATTGCTATTGTACCCATTTCATCTTAGAAAAGCTATGGATGAGATTGTGATGGATGTGCACAAAAGTGCAAAAACAGAAAGCTCCCAAAAGCAAGATTTTTGTCTGCTTTGTTCACCACTGAATCTCTAATGCCTAAAACAAAGTCTGGCTCATTACCAAGTTCTTATATTTGTAGAATGCTTGCCCATTTTATGTACCATGAATGGGACTAGGGAGTAGATATGATTTCAATTAAAATAATGATAATAAAGATAATGATATTAATAAAAATATATTAATAATAAATATCTGTCCAGCAATATTCTAAGCATTTATATATACATATATATATAAAGTTTAACCATCTCAGCAGACCTACAGGGTAGTCGTTATTATTATCTGCATTTTGCACATGAAAACTTTAAGGATGTAAAGTTTAAATCATTTTTCAAAGTTGCACAGCAACTGAATGGCAGGGCCAGTATGAAAACAAGAGTTTGGCTTTAGAATTTGCTCTCAAAACCACTAGAAAATGATTCCAAGATAAAGTCTGAAGTTTCATTTTCCTTCTGCAGGTTTTCTGTTGTGTCCAAATGAGAGTATCCATGACATTGTGCCAGTTTTATGTAGACAGTACAGGCCCAGAAAGGAGGTTGTCTTCTTCCAGAGTAAGGGCCAGGCTCTGGAGAGGGGCTTGGCATGTACATCAGGACTAATACCAGATCTGGGCCAGAGATGACCTGAAGTGGGTGATTATCTGGCTGTGGAGGTTTTAAGCAAATTACCAATTATTTGGTGCTTCTCCCTTCAAGAGGTGAAGCCTTACTGTGCTCAACTTGGTGAATCACTTGTAACAGATAGAATACAGAGCACTGATGGTATGTCACTGAAGAGATTAATTTATACTTTTGTGGCTCATGTCTTGGTCTCTCTCTCCAATCACTTGCTCTCAGGGAAGCAAACTGCCATATTGTTAGCAGCCTGGTGGAATGACCTACAAGGCAAGGAACTTAGATATTCAGCCAACAGATGGTAAAGAACCAAGGCCTGCCTGCAACCACATGAGTGAGTTTGGAAGCAGGTTCTCCAGCTCCACGTGACTATAGGCTGGGCCAAGAACTTGACTATGACCCCTGAGAAACCCTGAACCAGAACTATCCATCTAACTTGACTCTGACCCACAGAAACAGTGAGATAATCAATATTGTATTAAGATGCTAAGATTTGGAGTAATTCTTCCATATCTATAGATAACTAATAACACTGACCTAAGTTATCCAGGAAAGGATATGTGTAACAGGAGTTGAAAGAAGGCAACATTTTTTTGTAATGTTGATTCTTTTCACCTCCTTGATCAGTTTAGTCTTATCACAAAGTATGAACATTCACTTCCTAGAAAGGGTCCTTATCAGTCTGCAATTACATAAAGACCCCCTAGGTGGATCTTTACCAGTGCCCCATACAGAGTTTGATATGGGTACATAAGAAGCATTTTCTACTCCATTTACTCAATATATTGAAAACTCAAGAGGCCCAAACCATACTCGTCTTAGTAATTATTTTCCCATTGTGCCATTAACAAAGGGAAAAAGTACTTGCTGGTCTGGGAGAAGACTAATTGAGAGGGGGAAAAGAAATAAACAAATTAGAGTTGGTAATTCTATTGTGATAAAATGTCTTAATGGTAAAATTACATTGTAAAGCTGGGTCATATAATATCTGAGGGAGGCCTTTTAGTGTACACTGCACATTAAAATGCATTTGTATGTGCATTTTAATTTGATGAATGGTGACACCTTCCCATTCAAAATGCCAAGTGGTAGTTGACAAAGAGTTCAAGAGGGACCGAAACAAAGCAAAAGGAAAAGGTGGTATAAAAAATTTTGATCCCGCATCAGAACATGCTGAAGCCATATTCAGAAACTCTTACTAAGGTACCCAAATCAGGGTCTTCCTCTCCCCCCACAAACCATAGGCATTATGTATTCAGTGTATGTGGCCATAGAGAGAATTTTTTTTAAATCTTAAAAACACTGTATTCCAAAGTGTACTGGCAAATTTAGGTCCTTGATGGTAGCAGAAAGAAGAGAAAGTATTTATTTTTCTATGATTCCATTTGCATGTAATGATAGTGGCTTGGATGACAGTGGTAGTTATAAAGGCTGTGAAAAGTGGAAAATCACTGATACCAGGGTGTTTTTGAAAGTAGTTGACAGACTGATGATCAGATGTGGAGTATGAGACAAACAGAACCAAGGTTGAACTAAAAGTTTCACCTGAGGAGTGACAATCACTAGTGCTATTAACTATAATTGAGAACACTAGGAGATCAACAGGTTAGGTGATGGTGATGGGCAGTGAGTCAAGAGTTCTATTAAAATTTCATTGCTTATTTACACCTAAGTGTAGATGTCAAGGATGCAGTTGGATTTACAAGTCCATAATCAAAAAAGACCTTGTCATTGAAAATATAAATTTGGGTATCATTATACTGTAGATAGTTGTGGTAGCCAACCCCCAAATAATTCCTGCTCCCTGGTATTCATGGCCTTGTTTGGTCCCCGCCTTCATTTTATCAAGGTTGATCTGTGTGACTAATAGAATATACAAAAGATGGTATGTCACCTCTGAGATGAAGTTGTATTAGAGTTCTTTTAGAGAAACAGGAGAGAGAGAAATTCATTTAAGGAATTGGCTCTTGCAATTATAGAAACTGGCAAGTCTAAAATCTGAAGAGTGAGCAAGCAGGCTGGAGACCCAGAGAAGAGCTAATATTGCAGTTGAAGTCCAAAGGCTGTCTGCTGGCATAATTCTTTCTTGCTTAGGACAGGTCACTCTTTGTTATATTCAGCCCTTCAACTGATTGGTTGAGGCCCACCCACAATGTACATAGCAATCTGATTTACTCAAAATGTACTGATTTAAATGTTAATCTCATCCAAAAACACCCTCACCAAAAAGAGAAAAAAAAAATTTAGGGTAACATTTGACCAAATATCTGGACCCTGTAGCCCAGCCAAGTTGACACATAAAGTTATCCCAATTATAAAAGACATATGGCTTCTTCTTTGCTCTCTTGGGTCATTTTCTTCTGGGGAAGCCAGCTGCCATGTTATGAGGAAACAGCCCCATGGAGGAGCATATGTGGTAAGAAACAGAGCTTTTTGCCACATAAGTGCCGTCTTCAGGGCACATCCCTCAGCCCCCGTTCAATACTCAGACGGGTCAGATGTAGTCCAGAACTTGACTACAACCTCCTGAGAGAGCCTGACTAAAACTGCCCAGCTAAATGGCTCTGAATTTCTACCCCTCAGAAAATGTGTAATATAATAAATGTTGTTTTCAAACTGCAACATTCCCAGGATAATTTCTATGAGGCAATTGATAACTAATACAGCTTTGGGTTCCAGAAGTGTTTAAGTACTAGCTAATACTTAAAATGTGCAGCGGCTTTGGAATAAGTCAGTGAGTGGAAATGAGGAGGGCTGATGAGGGTGTTCATAAAAGCCTGAAGAGCCTTGAGAAAATTTTGTAGAAACATCATTGCCCTTGAGGAGGCTTTGATTGAAGAAAGTGAAGAAAATCTCAGAAAGTAGAGCAAAGGAGATCCTTTTATGTGTAGTTGCAGAATGTTTAGCAACACCATTCCCTACAATAATGAGGAAACTAGATGTGCCTAATGAATTTTGTGATGCAGCTAAGATTTCCAGCTATAGCTTTAGAGGTACCACCTGTTTTCATCCTGCTGCTTAAAGTAAAATGTGAAATGAGAGAAAGTAACAGGAGGACTGTTAAACATGGAGGAGCTGGGATTTAATGGTGTTGAACATTCTCAGGTTCTCCAGTGGGAAAATGATGCTAAAATTAAGAAAGGGCTTCTAAACGATGATCGATTCCAGGGCACAACTAGGAAAACATGGGCTACTGATAAAACTGACACTGTGACAGTAACATCTTTTGTTAAGACCTCAGAAAAATCAAAAGTGGTGCATCAGCGGGGCACCTGGCTGGCTCAGTCGGTAAAGCATATGACTCTTGATCTCGGGGTTGTGAGTTCAAACTCCATATTGGGCATAGAGCTCAAGTAAAAAAAAAGAAAAAAGAAAAAAGTGGTGCATCAGCGTTTAATTCCGTCAGACAACAGGTCCTCTAGAGAGTGTAAGGTTGTAGCTCACAGATACCTTAACCAGACTTCTAAGTGCAAATCAAACTTCTAAGAAGCTGAAGGGCATTGTTTCTCAGACGGCTTAGGATAAACCCAATGTAGAGAAGAGCTTACCTCAAAGAAGTGTGTAGCTGTATCTTTTGTCTAGTGTGACAGGATGACTTATCTGTTTTGTTTCACGGGGTCTTCAGATTTAGAGAGAAACTGTAGTTGAGGAGATGTACTTAAGGAATTAAATTCAAAGAGTCTGGCCTAATCCCTGCCTCCTGGTGTTCACAACCTTGTTTAGACCTCTCACACACTGTCTTGAGATTAATCTGTTTGAACAATAGAAAATGACAAGTCTTGGTATATCACTTCTAAGCCTATGTCCCATGACATTGTGGCTTCTGCTTAATTCTCTCAGGATTCTTGCTCAGGGGAAACGCAGGTGTCATGTGAGGATACCCAGGCAGCACTTGGAGTGTTTTTTGTCAAAAAGAACTGAGGCCTTTTTCCAAGAACTACATGAGAAAGCCATCTTGGAAGCAGATCCACCATCTTCAGTTAAGCCTCCAGATAAGCTCTGGCATAGCTGACAGCAGGACTGCAACTTCATGAGAGACTTTGAATCAAACCATCCCCCAAAGCCACTGATGAATTCTTCACTCTCAGAAACCATGTGAGATAATAAATATTTGTTGTTTTAAGTTGCTAAATTTGGGGTAATTTGTTACACAGCAGTAGATATCCACTATAATGGTATTTAAAGCCATTGCTCTGGGGAGCGCTCCTAGAAAGTAAAGGCGGGTAGAGAAGTCATGCTGTCAGGGATGTGATGCCTGAAGCCTACTGGTGTTTTATCAGGAGCAGGGAGGAGAAGATACAGCTACACAACTTTGGCAAATTACTGGCATTTATTTTCCCAATCCATCAAATGGAGATAGAGCAGCTTACAGTGATGTGGGTGATTTATGAATAACATTTGTAATGTGTTTAATATAGTGTGAAACATTATAGAGTCTCAATTAGTATTTTCCTTCTTCTTTGTACCCTACTTACTATAGTTTTATGTTTTCATTCTTTTTTTTTAGGATTTTATTTATTTATTTGACAGAGAGAGACACAGCAAGAGAGGGAACACAAGCAGGGGGAGTGGGAGAGGGAGAAGCAGGCTTCCTGCGGAGCAGGGAGCCTGATGCGGGGCTTGATCCCAGGACCCTGGGATCATGACCCAAGTCAAAGGCAGATGCTTAATGACTGAGCCACCCAGGAACCCCTAGGTTTTCATTCTCATTAACAGAACAGATATTCAGATGTTCAGATGAGCATTGTAAAGTGTGTAAAAATTTCAGAATTCAATTCAAATTAGGCTGACTGTGCTTTTTTTTAGATATCTTCTTTTCCCTTTAACTTGGTACATTCCAAAGCCTGTTTTCCAAGGACAGTAAAAGATTCTTATCAAAATATGTGTCTATTAGAATTATATGAGAGAAATATTGCTAAGAAAGGGGCATGCTAAGGACTTAGCTGCAGAATGATTTAGGTTTTACTTTTCGTATTATTCATGTTCATTATTATTATTCTGTCTATCAGACTGTTGAGAAATTTCTATTTAATAGTATATTTTTTTCTAAGTATAACATCCTGGGAATTTTTTAAGCAATGAGAAGTTAGAAGGTATCGTTCAAAGCAGATGGGTAGGAAATGTATTTTCCTCAGAAATTATTTGATGTCACATTTAGAAATACTATCCAGCTGAAATCTGAGATTGACCATCAGGCATCTGACAATTTTCATCCTTATCTGCCAGTCAAATGCTTCAAAAAGACTTAACAACCTCACATTTCATAATGTACTGGCAAAATTAGGCTCCTGTTGATGGGAGGAGAATGCAGGGAAATTATTCTTGTTTGAACTCCCTTAGAATTTCAGAATGAGGTTTCTATAAAACTGTTTCTTATATTGTTGTGAAATAAACATTATGGCCACATCAGAAATTCCATTTTAGACAATGATGCTTACATTTTGAAAAAAGTGGGCTCAAAAAAATGTTTAATCTTTTTCATACAAGCTTTCATAGAAAGAAATGTAACCTTGTCAGGGTAACATTCTGCATCTTAAACAGAGTGTGTCCACCACTTGATCATGGTGTATTTGCACTGCTAACATGGATGTTGGAGTTAACTTTTATTACCCTGTGTGCCTGTTGCTTTTTTAATCCATTCTCTTCTACTTTCTACTGCTACTTTAAGCATGTGGAAAATATATTATGATCATTCACTTTTTGCTTCCTAAAATATAAATTTCATTGATAAGAAAGAAATGTTTAATAAGAAAAGAATGGATATCTTTTTCAGTGTTTCTACATGACCCAGGTTTAGTCCCTTAAAACAGATTTTGAGATAGAGATTTATGTTCAAGAAGTTTATTAGAGATTTTCCAGGAACATACCTGAAGGGGGAGGGAAATGAGATTAGGCAGAAGGGTAGGTTAAACTGTGAAGCAAGGTAGCAGAGGCATTCTGGTGCTGGATTTGTTCTTCCTATTTGCCCCAATAACCCTTCATTGACTAGTCATTAGAGGCAAGCTGCCCCCAAAGAGGAGCATGTAAGCCTGTAAGCCATGGGAATAATGGAATCTGTCCTGCCTCAAGAGAGCCAACGGCTAAATATCCAAGAATTTTGCAAGCTGGTTATTAAACTGTTGATACCTTGAAATTGGCCATCATGGGAATATTTATTTCAGGGCTTTGCTTTTGGAGCACCAGTTTACCAACACAGGACTGGTGTATTCATGGGCAAGGTGGTTTTCTTCAGCAGAAAGTAATGTCCAGAGAGGTACTCAGCTATGAGCCATTAGCAAGCAACAATCCCAGAAGCCAGGAAAATGAGTGTCCCAGTCATGAAAGGGGAGATGTGAGCAGTACAGCATGACATACAGTACACTTTACACCATTCATCACCCAGAATCATATGCTTTGTGTAGTAGGTTCACACCACATGAGAAACATCTCTTCAGAATTCCAGGTGGTCTCCTTCCCTTGAGTAACTTAGAAATAAAAGTTAGTTAGTAGACCTTGAAGCCATAAATTGTACTCATCATCTTTCTTTCTCTTTTACAATCCCTTGTAAATTCCCCTTATGAATGTCTAGCACCTCTGCTGGTCTAAGAGGCATAACTGATGGGGCGGGGGGAGTCTTATCTCCATAACTGGGAACTCTCTCCAGGCATGGCTGCTATACTTCCATTTACCATCAAAATTAGGTAACAGAGTACTAAATAATTCCCAAGTGGATCATGTACATACTATCCCTGCCCCCAGGGATAAAAAAAAAATGTACCCCTACTGATGGATAAAAAAATGTATCATGTACTGATAGGGTAAATTACCCCTGGCAGAATGTTGACTCCTTTCTTTGCCTCTGTTCTCTTGGCACAAAGGATCAGGAGAGAGTAAGTGAAAGTTTGAAAATAGATTTGAATGGGACTCTACCTATGTCCTCTGGTAGAAGTGTTACTCCTCTGGGAACTAAGAGCTCCAGATTTTCAAAGTCCAAGGTAATCGAAAATAGAAGTACAAATTTCCAGGGCACTTGGGTGGCTCAGTTGGTTAGGTGTCTGACTCTTGATTTTGGCTCAGGTCATGATCTCAGGGTTGTGAGATTGAGCCCCATGTTGGGCCCCATGCTGGGTGTGGAGCCTGCTTAAGATTTGCTCTCTCTTCCTCTGCCCCTCCACTGCCCCTAAAAAAAAAAGAAAAAGAAAAAAAGAAGTACAAATTTCTTACATGGGTTATTGCAAGTTATAGTAATTAAGGCTACTCCTATTTCTATCCCTTTAGTTCTTATATTCATTCATTCTACTTACTGAAGACCTCATATTCTCACATCTCCAAGTTGGTACCACAACTGGGTCAGGACATCAGCCTCAGGGTAGTTTCATATGTGATATGATATCCATGGACATGTGTCCACTGACATATCTCTTTTGGTGTGAAGTTGACCACTTGGTCTATTGCATTATTATGCAGGATTCTGTGCTGGTGCAGCAGATATTCTGAATATCTTTGGATAGTGTATTAGCTGAGGCTCTATGGGCAAGAAAGAAAATCCATACCCCAAATATATGCTGATTCTAGTCAGAATGAATGGCTGTCTTCAGGGTAGCAGGGATCCAATGTAATAAACTTGCCACCAACAAGCTTTCTTGGCAGGTAATATCTTATTAAGGTCTTGTGTGGGTTTGTATTGTGGCAGGTTCAACATTTAACAGAAGTACTTGCTGTATCAGGCTTAGTGAGTTGGAACACATGCTATCGGGACCATGTGTATTCTGTATCTCTGAACACAGAATTGGCTACTCTACTCATGAACTCATGGTATTAGGAATGAGGTGGTAGATGACAAGGATTGACTGATGCCCTGACTGCTTGGTGATTCAGTACTTATTCCATTGAGTTTGTTTTCTGGTGGGCATCAATGTACAATACAAAGTCTTCAAACATTGTTATCTTCTAGCTTTCTTCTAGGCCTACAGGAATCCAGCCAGTCATATGCCATTGCCCATTAGTCCTTTTGCATTCTTATCCTGGACTGCTTCTCTTTCTACACAAAGTGGGTAACCAGATATCTGAATCTTGGCCTTTTTCTACTTCTATCAGCTGGTCAAAAAGAATTCTCTCATGTGTTTTCAGGTAGATGCTGGGAAAGAATCATAGGTGCAATATTAGCAAATTATATGGAGGTCTGGCCTATCTGCTCATGCAGCTATGCCACCTTACTCATATTATATCTGGATATACCACTTTCATATCACAATACATTGCTGTTGAGCTCATTCAGCCTAGGACTTCATGAATTTGACAGGACACCACTATGGCCATGTGGTCGAATGATGCCCATGGTCAACATTTTAGGGTAACAGACCAGTAGCAGACCAGCAGCTATTTGTCAAATGGTGTATAGTTCTCCACTGCAGAAGAGGAACTTGCTGCAGATCCTCAGGGATCTAATTGTGATTTTTTTATTGGGGAATTTAATGTCATATGGCACCTTTATTAATTGCACCTTTTATATTCATGTCACCTTTTACTATTACAAAATAGTATAGAAATTTCTCTATAACAACTAATTCCCTAATTATAACTCACCTCATATACATAATCATTTAACTGTCTTTCATAACCATTTATCAATAGTAAGAAATTAACATTGGTACAGCACTATTATTCAATTATAGACTTTATTCAGATTTCACCAGATCTTTAAATAATGTCTTTTTTCTTTGTTGTTGTTCCAGAATCCAATCCAACATACCACATTGCATTTGGGTGTCAGATCACCTTATGCAAAATAAAACCACAATTTGATGAACACATGCCTTATAAAATGGCTAAAATTGAAAACAAAATTCTGACAATACCAAATTTTGACAAGAATGTAGAGCAACTGGAATTCTTATACATCCCTGGTGAAAATGCAAAATGACAAAACTTTGAAGACAGTTTGGCAGTTTCTTATGAAGATAAGCACATTACCCAGCAATCTAACTCCTAGATTTATGAAAATATATGACCACACAAAACCTTTCCTGGAATGTTCATAATGGCCCCAAATTGGAAACAACTCAAATGTCCAGCAACTGATAAATGAACAAACAAATGGTGGTACATCAATATAACAAAATATTGCTCAGTAATAATAATGACCTAATGACACATGCATAAACATGAGTGAATCTCAAAATTCTTACCCAAAGAGTACATATTTTACAATTCCATTTGGACAACATCCTGAGAAAGACCAAATTATTGGAACAGACATTAGAACAGTGGATACTATGAACCAAAGGTTGGGGAAGGGGACTGACTGCAAAAGGGAGGAGGGAATTTTGGGGAGTGAGGAAAATATTCTGTTTTTACTTCATTGGTGGTATTTACATAATGGTGTATATTTGTCAAATTTGTCAAAATAAAACTGAATACAAAGGTGAATTTTATTATGTAAACTATAACACAATAAACCTGACCAAAAAAAAAAAAAAAGGAAAAAGCAAAGAAAGATGTAGTTATCTACACCTATTGATTAGATTTTCATCCCTTAAAATTAGAATATTTCATAAGAAAGCTTAATCTGTCTTAAGAAATTAACAGAACACAGTAAAAGAGATTGGCCAAAAGCACAAGTTTGTTCTGCTTCTCTGCCTCCCTGAACTGCACAGACTTTTCTTCAAGGTTCCCAAGGAAGTTCATGCTCTTAGAGCCAGTAATTCTACATCCATTGCCCACGGAGGACCCAGAAGTGGCTGGTATTTAAGTCGTTTTATTAGTCGATTTTATCCAGCTTTAATAGTTGTAGTAAATATCTGCAGGGTCAGGACCACTCCCTTCCTGTTCATATTTTGCTCCTATTATTAGATGAAAGACACTCAAAATTTTCCCATCCATGCATGGAGTGAGCTTCCCTATCCCCACTACTCCTTGCCCAAGAATACTGAGCAAAATGATATTTCTAAATTGCAGTGACAGAAGTCCTGATGAACCTGGCTTCTTTTTTTGTGTGTGTACTCAAATGTGCCTATTGACCCTGTTTTGTCTAAAAAATATTAAATTAAAAACCAAAAATAATCTCTTAGGTTGGGGGAGAGCCACCTGCTACCTGACATTCTATGCAAGAGGCCATACTCACAGATGAATACCATCTGAAAGGTCATTAGGAATTTTAAATTCAAATGCGCTATTTATAGGGCATCATATAATATGAAATTCTGAAAGTTTTTTGATAAAGGGAAGAAAAAGATTGAAATGAAGGTGAATTAAAAAAATGTGACATATTTGAGAATCAAACATCTTGAATGGCCAGGTTTGGACATTATTGATATCTCATGATGATTGCAATATTAGGAATCTATAGGTTTTTCGGCCTTTATAGAGGATTTGATGCCTGAAAAACTGGAAGGGAATCTCTCTGTGGTAAATTTAAGCATATTTTAATTGCGTAAAGTCATGTACTGTAGTAATTAAGAGTTTGGGACTTGTAGTATCTCAGACCTTAATTGAAGTCCTAATTCAGCCGTTTTCAAGTAAGTGACCATGGAATAGTCATAAACTCTCTAAATCTCAGTTATTTTCTCTGAAAATGGGGATGACAAACATTATCTAACAAGATAAGGAAAAATATGCTTATCTTTTATATTTTTACCTAACAAAGATAGCATAAAATACATGCAGTGTATCTAGGGTGGTGCTGGCTCAGAAAAAATGCTTAAGTAGAATTCAAATTTTTATAATCATCAAGACTATAATCTTAAAATTTTACCTGCACACCAGAAGGATGTGCCCATTCAATTTTCAGATGTTCATCTGGTGGGTATGAATACTTCTGTTTGTTAATAAGTGTTAGTGGATGTTTTGTATTCATAAGCAAACACTCATTTACATCACCTAGATCTACTAGAAGGAAAATAAAGGCTGTGTCTAGTGAGAACAAACATCTGAATATTGAGACTATGGAAGATGAAATGTTCATACTATAAATACTTTATTCATAATTTATTGAAATCAATGTAAAAGAACATGAAGGAGTTATTTGTCACACCAAGAAATTAAGAGAACACAAAATAAAAATGTGAATTGTTAAAATAGCTTGAGGAACTGCTGAATCACAAGAAAATATATTTTCTCTATTTCTCCCAGTTCATCACATATTCAGACTAAAAGCCCACAAACTGGTTATCAAAAAGAGGCCACCATATATTATATTATCATTAGAAATTAGAGAAAGTTTGTAAAAGGTCATTTTCTTTCTTTCTTTTATGGTTAATTTTGTGTTCTAATCTGCAATGATTCTTTGAAAATTACTAGGCTAACATGGCACATACAGGAGGAAATCTCCCAATTAAAATCTATATTATAGGATGACAATATAAACAAACCAACTAACCATATGCTGTCCTACCCTGCCCCAATTAAACTTCATTTATATTTCAAGGAAGTTTGTATTTCATCATTGGATATATTTTACAGGCCAAGACTTCAAACATTTTCCCAACAGCAGAGATCTAATAGAAGGATAACATTAACCAAGGACTAATTTACACCTCTAACTTACCAAAAACTAAATAGAGGATATTTTCAAAGAATCTTGTTATAGTTTTGTTTTATTGTATTTTATTTTATTTAAATTCAATTAAATAATATATAGTGTATTACTGGTTTCAGAGGTAGAGTTCGGTGATTCATCAGTTGCATATAACACCCCTTGCTCATTACATCATGTGCCCTCCTTAATGCCCATAACCCAATTGCACACATCCCCCCACCCTCTCCCCTCCAGCAACCCTCAGTCTGTTCCCTATAGTTAAGAGTTTCTTATGGTTTGTCTGTCTCCCTCTCTGATTTGGTCTTATATTATTTTTCCCTCACTTCCCCTATGATCCACTGTTTTGTTTCTTAAATTCCACATATGAGTGAAATCATATAACAGTCTTTCTCTGATTAACTTATTTTACTTAGTATAATACCCTCCAGTTCCATCCACGTCATTGCAAATGGTAAGATTTCATTTTTTGATGGCTGCGTAATATTCCATTATATGTATATGTGTTTGTGTATGTATACACACACACACACACACACACATCTTCTTTATCCATTCATCTGTTGATGGACATCTGAACTCTTTCCATAGTTTGGCTATTGTGGACATTGCTGCTATAAATGTTGGGGTTCAGGCATCCCTTCAGATCACTACATTTGTATCCTTTGAGTAAATACCTAGTAGTGCAAATTGCTGGATCATAGGGTAGCTCTATTGTTAACTTTTTTTTTAAGATTTTTATTAAGATTTTAAGATTTTTTTAAGATTTTTTTTTAAGATATTTATTTGAGAGAGAGAGTGAGAGAGGGAGCATGAGAGGAGAGAGGGTCAGAAGGAAAAACAGACTCCCTGCTGAGCAAGGAGCCCGATGTGGGACTCGATCCCAGGACCCTGGGATCATGACCTGAGCTGAAGGCAGTTGCCTAACCAACTGAGCCACGCAGGCACCCTCTATTGTTAACTTTCTGAGGAAATGTCATACTGTTTTCCAGAGTGGCTGTACCAGCTTGGATTCCCACCAGCAGTGTAAGAGGGTCCCCCTTTATCTGCATCCTCGCCAAGATTCATTGTTTCCTGACTGCTAATTTTAGCCTTTCTGACTGGTGAGAGGTGGTATCTCATTGTGGTTTTGACCTGTATATCCTTGATGCCCAGTGTTGTTGAGCATTTTTTCATGGGTCTGCTGACCATTTGGATGTCTTCTTTAGAGAAATGTTTGTTTATGTCTTCTGCCCATTTCTTGACTGGATTATTTGTTTTTGGAGTGTTGAGTTTGATAAATTCTTTATAGATCTTGGATACTAGTCCTTTATCTGATAAGATATTTGCAAATATGGGTTGTTTTTTGGTTTTGTCGACTATTTCCTTTGCTGTGCAAAAGCTTGTAATCTTGATGAAGTCCCAATAGTTCATTTTTGCTTTTGTTTCCCTTGCCTTTGGAGACGTGTCTAGCAAGAAGTTGCTGTGGCCAAGGTCCAAGAGGTTGTTGCCTATGTTCTCCACTAGGATTTTGATGGATTTTTATCTCACATTTAGATCTTTCATCCATTTTGAGTTTATTTTCATGTAAGGTGTAAGAAAATGGTCCAGTTTTATTCTCCTACATGTCGTTGTCCAATTTTCCAACACCATTTGTTGAAGAAAATGTCTTTTCTATTTGATATTCTTTCCTGCTTTATCGAAGATTAGTTGACCATAAAGTTGAGGGTCCATTTCTGGGTTCTCTATTCTGATCCATTGATCTATGTGTCTGTTTTTGTGCCAGTACCATACTGTCTTGATGATTACAGCTTTGTAATAGAACTTGAAGTCTGGCATTGTGATGCCACCAGCTTTGGTTTTCTTTTTCAACTTTCCTCTGGCTATTCAGGGTCTTTTCTGATTCCATACAAGTTTTAGGATTATTTTTACCAGCTCTGTGAAAAATGTTGATGGTATTATGGCAGGGATTGCATTGCATGTGTAGATTTCTCTGGGTAACATAGACATTTTAACAATATTTGTTCTTTTAGTTCATGACCATGGAACGCTTTTACATTTCTTTGTGTCTTCCTCAATTTCATTCATAAGTGTTCTATGGGTTTCAGAGTACAGATCCTTTACCTTTTTGGTTAGGTTTATTCTTAGGTATCTTATGGTTTTGGGTTCAATTGTAAATGGGATCGATTCCTTAATTTCTCTTTCTTCAGTCTCATTGTTAGTGTGTAGAAATGCAACTGATTTCTGTGGGTTGATTTTATATTCTGCCACATTGCTGAGATCCTGTATGAGATCTAGCAGTTTTGGGGTGTAATCTTTTGGGTTTTCTACAGAATATCATGTCATCTGTGAAGAGTGAGAGTTTGACTTCTTCTTTGCCAGTTTTATTTCTTTTTGTTGTTTGATTGCTGAGGCTAGGACTTCTAGTACTATGTTGAACAACAGTGGTGAGAGTGGATCTCCCTCTCAAAAGCTCTCAGTTTTTCCCTGTTGAGAATGATATTTGCTGTGGGCTTTTTGTATATGGCTTTTATGATATTGAGGTATGTTTCCCTCTATTCTCTACACTGTGGAGAGTTTAATCAAGAAAGGATGCTGTATTTTGTCAAATGCTTTTTCTGCATCAATTGAAAGGATCATATGATTCTTGTCTTTTCTTTTATTAATGTGGTGTATCACATTGATTGATTTGCAGATATTGAACCACCCTTGCAGTTCAGGAATAAATCCCACTTGGTCATGGTGAATAATCCTTTTAATGTATTGTTTGATTCTATTGGTTAGTATCTAGGTGAGAATTTTGGCATCCATGGTGATCAGGGATATTTGTCTGTGATTCTCTATTTGGTAGAGTCTTTGGTTTTAGAATCAAGGTAATGCTGGCATCGTAGAATGAGTTTGGAAGTTTTCCTTCCATTTTTATTTCTTGAAACAGCTTCAGAAGAATAGGTTTAATTCTTCTTTAAATGTTTGGTAGAATTCCCCTGGGAAGACTTCTGGTCCTGGACTCTTGTTTGTTGGGAGATTTTTGATTACTGCTTCAATTTCTTTGCTGGTTAGGGTTCTGTTCAGGTTTTCTATTTCTTCCTGTTTCAGTTTTGGTAGTTTATATGTTTCTAGGAATGCATCCATTTCTTCCAGATTGCCTAATTTGTTGGCATATAGTTACTTATAATATGTTCTTATAATTGTTTGTATTTCTTCAGTGTTGGTTGTGATCCCTCCTCTTTCATTTATGATTTTATTTATTTGGGTCCTTTCTCTTTTCCTTTTGATAAGTCTGCCTGAGGGTTTATTGATCTTATTAATTCTTGCAAAGAACCAGCTCCTAATTTTGTTGATCTGTTCTACTGTTCTTTTGGTTTCTATTTCTTTGTTTTATGCCCTAATCTTTATTATTTCTCTTCTCCTGCTGGATTTAGGCTTTATTTGCTGTTCTTTCTCTGGCTCCTTTAAGTGTAAGGTTAGGTTGTATATTTGAGACTTTTTTTGTTTCTTGAGAAAGGATTGTATTACTGTATACTTCCCTCTAGAACTGCCTTTGCTGCATCCCAAAGGTTCTGAACTGTTGTGTTTTTATCTTCATTTGCTTCCATGAATTTTTTAAAATTCTTCTTTAACTTCCTGGTTGACCCATTTATTGTTTAGCAGGATGCTCTTTAACCTCCATGTATTTGTGTTCCTTCCAAATTTTCTCCTGTGATTAAGTTCAAGTTTTAAAACATTGTGGTCTGAGAATATGCAGGGAATAATCCCAGTCTTTTGGTGCTGGTTGAGACCTGATTTGTGACCCAGTATGTGATCTATTCTGGAGAATGTTCCATGGGCACTAGAGAAGAATGTATATTCTGTTGCTTTAGGATGAAATGCTCTGAATATATCTCTGAGTCCATTTGGTCCAGTGTGTCATTTAAGGCCCTTCTCTCCTCATTGATTTCCTCCTTAGATGATCTGCCCATTGCTGTGAGTATGGTGTTAAAGTCCTATTATTATTGTTTTATTATTAATGTGTTTCTTTAATTTTGTTATTAATTGGTTTATATAATTGGCTACTCCCAAGTTAGGGGCATAAATATTTACAATTGTTAGATCTTCTTGGATAGACCCTTTAATTATGATATAGTGTCCTTCCTCATCTTTTATTACAGTCTTTGGTTTAAAATCTAATTGGTCTGATGTAAGGATTGCTACCCCAGCTTTCTTTTGATGTCCATTAGCATGATAGATAGTTCTCCACCCCCTCACTTTCAATCTGAAGGTGTCTTTGGGTCTAAAATGAGTCTCTTAAAGACAGCATATCAATGGGTCTTGTTTTTATTTTTTTACCCAATCTGATACCCTATGTCTTTTGATTGGAGCATTTAGCCCATTTATATTCGGAGTAATTATTGAAAGACATGAATTTAGTGCCATTATATTACCTGTAAAATCACTGTTTCTGTATATTGTCTCTGTCCCTTTCTGGTCTTTGTTATTTTTGGGTTCTCTCTTCACTTAAAAGATCCCCTTTAATATTTCTTGAAGGGCTGGTTCAGTGATCACAAATTATTTTTTTTAAGATTTTATTTATTTATTTGAAAGAGAGAGACAATGAGAGAGGGAACACAAGCAGGGGGAGTGGGAAAGGGAGAAACAGGCTTCCTGCTGAGCAGGGAGCCCAATGCGGGGTTCGATCCCAGGACCCTGGGATCATGCCCTGAGACGAAGGCAGACGCTTAATGACTGAGCCACTCAGGTGCCCCAATCACAAATTCTTTTAGTTTATGTTTGTCCTGGAAGCTCTTTATGTCTCCTTTTATTTTGAATGACAGGCTTGCTGGATAAAGTATTCTTGGCTGCATATTTTTCTCATTTAGCACGTTGAATATATCATGTTAGTCCTTTCTGGCCTGCTACGTCTCTATGGCTAGGTCTGCCTGCCAGCCTTCTTTCTACACTTGTAGTTTAAGGACCTCTTGTCCTGAGCTGCTTTCAGGATTTTCTCTTTATCTCTGAAATCTGCAAGTGTCACTATTATATGTCTAGGTGTTGACCTATTTTTACTGATTTTGAGGGGGGTTCTCTGTGCCTTCTGATTTGAATGCCTGGTTCCTTCCCCAGATTAAGGAAGTTCTCAGCTATAATTTGCTCAAATATACCTTCTGCCCCTCTCTCCTTCCTCTTCCTTTGGGACCCCAGCTACTCTAATATTGTTTCACTTTATGGTATCACTGATCTCTCAAATCCTCCCCTCATGATCCAGTGTTTGTTTATCTCTCTTTTTCTCAGCTTCCTTATTTTCCATCATTTTGTCTTCTATATCACAGACTCTCTCTTCTGCCTTGCTTATCCTAGCAGTTAGAGCCTCCATCTTTTATTGCATCTCAGAAACAGCCTTTCTGATTTTGACCTGATCAGATTTTAGTTCTTTTATTTCTCCAGTAAGGGATTTTCTAGTGTCTTCTTTGCTTTCTTTGAGCCCAGCTAGTATCTTTATAATCGTTGTTATGAATTCTAATTCTGACATCTTACTTTTATCCATATTCATTAGATCCCTGCCTGTGAGTTCTGACTCTTGTTCTCCTTTTTGGGGTTAGTCTTCCTCTTGTCATGTCCAGAAAAGAATAGATGAAAGGGAGGGAAAATACAAATATAGCAACAATCACACCAGAAAAATATACATTACACAAATCAGAGGGAACAGAAATCTAAAAGAAAAGAAAAGGGAAAAAAATGGGAATAAAATCAGACAAGAAGTTGGACAAAACAGAACAATAGACTAGATCCTGGGTATATTTTGGTCTGTTAGAAGAAACTAGATCCCAAAATAGTCAAAGAAGAAAACCTTACATAGATACAAAAATGTACTTGAATACAATGAAAGGAAGCCAAAAATGAAAGATATATATATATATAAACCATAGTGTAAAAATGAAAATTAAAAAGCCTTAAGAAACTATTGGTATGATAAGGAAATAGTTGAATAGGATAATAAAATATAAAACTGAGGGACTAAAGAGTAATAACTATACCAGAAAAATATACACTAATCAGAAGAGAACAGAAACCTAAGAAAAGAAAAGGAAAAAATATGGGAATAAAATCAGACAAGAAGTTGAAGAGAACAGAACAATAAGCTAGATTCTGGGTGTATTTTGATCTGTTTGTTAGAAGAAACTAGATCCCAAAATAGGTAAGAAAGAAAAACATATATAAAGATTAATACAATGAAAGGAAGCCAAAAATGAAAAATACATATATGAACTGTAAGTGAAAAAATGAAAATTTAAAAAGGCTTAAAAAATAATATATAAAATAAGAAAATAGCTGAAAAGTATAATAAAATATAAAATTGAAGGACTAAAGAATAATAAGAAAAAACCCCACAAATACTATATACTATTTTCCCCTAGCACTGGAGTTTTCAATTCTGTGTGATCCAGAAACTTGGTGTTTGATGGGTGTTCCTGCTGGTCTTCTGGGGGAGGGCTTGTTGCTCTAATTCTCAGGTGTCTTTGCCTGGGAGGAATTGCACTGCCCTTGCCAGGGGGCCAGGCTCAGTGTAAGCAGCTCAGGAATGCTCTATGTGGCTTTTGTTCCCTGAAGCCTTTCAGCACTGCTTTGGATTATGGAAATGAAAATGAAAATGGCTGCACCTCAATCTCCAGCCCTGGGAACTGAAATTTTGCACCCCCCACTCCTCAGTGTGCCCTCAGGGAAAAGTCAGTTACTCCTGTCTCCCTGGTTTTTGTCCAAACTCTGTGTTCACCGAGCCTGTGACCAAGCATGTTTATCTCAGGCACATGACCCCATTTTGAGTCTCCAAACTTTATGGACTCTTATGGCGTGTACCCATGCCATTCCTCCTGGGGGATGGAGGAGTGTCTCCCATGGTTCTGCTGCTTGCTGGGCCCCTGCTCGGAGAGCAGTCACCCAACCATGCATTTCCTGGTTTATGGCAACACCAAGCAGAATTCTAGCCCATGCCTGGGCTCATTGTTTGCAGCGGGCTTCCCTGCTCTGATGCTTGGGAACTCTGCCGCAGCCCTGCACCCCCGTTCTTTTTGTGACCCCAGGGATTCTGAGACCACACTGTCCCACTTAGGATTCCTCCCTGCTTCACCTCAACAACCCCTCTCGGGTAAACTTCTAAAAGTTCTGATTTTGTACTCCGCTGCTGCTTATAACGCTTTCCAGTAGCTGGCTTACAGAGGCTCCCTACCTCCCGAGATTTATCTTCCTAATATCACCTCGGATTCACGTCTCTGCCCCTCTTACTTTGCAAAAAGTGGTCACTTTTCTATTTGTAGAATTGTAGCAAACCTTTTCTCAGATGTCTGGTTGATTTTGCATTTTCAGAATGATTTGATAACTATATAGCTGATTTCCAGGGACGAGACAAAACTAGGATCCCCTACTCCTTTGCCCTCTTGGAGGGTCTCCCCTTGGTATTGTTTTTAATCTAGAAAGGCAAGGCACCAAAGGAAAGGACAGGTGGAAAGAAAAGCACTTGAGATGCTTGGCGGATGGGTAACACTGGCATGTCCTTATTTTGGGGCAGCCCAGAGTTCATGTGGCATCCTCAGCTGCCGGAAGCATTCCTTGAATGTGGATTCTTTCTCTTGTGCCAGCAGTAGACCAGGAGAGACACTGTGTTTCTGGTCAAACAAAAAAGGCAGGTAGAGAAATCATCCCAGCTCAGAGATTTTTTCAATAAGAGTAGAGGTAAATATCTTAGCTAGGCTGCCCACATAGCCGGCTAATTACACTGTTTCTGGACCTCAGAACTCACCATGTAAATTTTCATCAACCTTCTGTTGAGCTTATGGTCTGATCAAAGTAGGGGCGCCTGGGTGGCTCAGTTGGTTAAGTGACTGCCTTCGGCTCAGGTCATAATCCTGGAGTCCCGGGATCCAGTCCCACGTCGGGCTCCCTGCTCAGCAGGGAGTCTCCTCCCTCTGACCCTCCTTCCTCTCATGCTCTCTGTCTCTCATTCTCTCTCTCTCAAATAAATAAAATCTTAAAAAAAAAGGTCTGATCAAAGTTTATGAACAGAAACCAAGTAGTACTGAGAAAAAAAATGATAAAGGAAATAAATCCACTCAATTTATAGACAAACTCATAGGTGATCTGGATGGATATCCTGTCATTCAGAGTGATCGTGTAAACAAAAGCTGCAATTAGATCCATGGAAAAGTCCACATCGAAAAGGAAGGAGAAATATATCACTAACAAGATTCAAAACAATATATATATGTGTATATGTATCTCTGTTCCCATATCCATATCTATGTTTATCTGTATAGTTTCATGAATATGTGTATCTAGATCTATAAATCTATAGATATTTACAAAAGTTGGTTGCCTTATACAGATTTTGCATGCTGATGAGATTTCTCAAAGTAGACCTTATTAGAGAAAGTTATATAACACAATTTTAAGACTATTAATAAAAAATACAGAGACAAATGCATATCAGCATCAGACAAGATGCTTCTAGGTCTCATTCTGATGGGATTTGTCCTTACAGAAGGCAAGCATCCAGCTCATGTGAAGGAAGTAGTGTCACGTGTGTGTGTGTGTTTGTGTGTGTTTGTGTATGTATACATATATATACACTATTTTTACTTATTGCCCACTCAAGTCAGTAACTTGTGATTGCCTACAAACTATAAAATTAGATCTTAACACTGTTTTTTTCTTGACTTGTTCCCTGTTGTTGTTGAGATATATTTTAGGACAAGAAATGACTTCACCACAGGGGCCTCTTGCATTTAGGATTTTCCTTGCAGAGATGCAAGAAAACATTGCCCCTGTCAACAGGCTTTAGTACATTTTTTTTTCTGTTAGAAAAAAAGAGTAAAGAAATGTCAAATAGCCAAATATATTAGCCCGTATCCACTGCTGTGTCACCACATATGGATTTTCTCAAAGCAAAATATCAAAATGGACAATGTTCTTAAAGTAGGATTGGCAAACTTTTTATGTAAAGGGTCAGATAGTAAATACTTTAGGCTTTGTGGGTTGTACAGCTTGTGTCACAATGACTAACTGTCATTGTAGGACAAAACTACCATAAACAATGTGTAAATGAATGAGCACTGCTGTGTGACAGAAACAAGCATCAATCCAGATTTGTCCCTTGGGCCATAGTTTGCTGACCCTGACTTAGCGAGTATATGGACTTTATGGTACTAACTTAAAAAAAAAAAAGGTAAAATGAAAAGACACAATTTTGTAGGGAATTGAAGATTTTTATACTGGAGTAGAGAGAGGGAAATTTAGATGATTAAAAAAAAAAGAGTACTATAATCCAATAATGGGAATAACAATTTTTTTCTTTAGAATCACTTCAGAATTGACACTTCATGTTCCAGCTACAAGGTTCCAATATTTGACACCTTTGTCTCAATTTGGGGAATCTCTGAAGAGTCATCCCAGTTCCAGAACTTCTGATGGGATCAGATGGTGACCCCACTGTAATTGAACTGCAGGTCAGTTTTTCCGTCTGTCCAATCCTTCTTTCATTTCTTTTACGAATTGTTCTCAAGTATCCACAAATCACTGCCTCAAATTCTATTTCCAGGGAGATATGTACCTTAGATGATCATTACCCAGCTTTATAAATTAGCATTATTTCTTATTTGTTTTATATTTATCTATTATTTTTAAAGATTTTATTACTCCATTTGAGAGAGAGAGAGAGAGCACTAGTAGGGGTGGGGAGGGGCAGAGAGAGAGGGAGAAGCCGACTGCCCACTGAGCAAAGAGCCTGATATGGGGCTTGAGCCCAGGACCCAGGGATCACGAACTGAGCCAAAGGCAGACTCTTAACCAACTGAGCCACACAGGCGCCCCTATTTCTTATTTCTTTTAGATATGATTGTTGTTTTCATTGAGGAATTAAATATTTTAGCCACAATTCAAAACTCTTCCCTCTCATTATCTCTCCAGAAATCCTCAGTCTTTAATTCAGTGTTTATAATTCCCATGAACATTTTTGTATTTTAGTATATATTTAGGAATCCATAAACATTTACATAGTAATTTTTACAGGTATTTAAACTCTATATGTGGTACCATAGAATACACTCTGCAATTTGATTGCTGTTTGTGCTGAAAATTGTTTTTTGAGATCTGTATTTGCTGATATAATTAGCTCTTTAAAATATGATCTAAAGCAAATATGTCAAAATATTGACAGCTGATAAATTTTAAATGAAAGCACATGCATATCTGGTATATTATTTCTTGTATATTTCTTTATATTAAATCTTGAGGAGTAAACATTTTTATAAAGTAAATTAATTTAATGCAGAGAAAAATAATAACAGAAATTGGCTGTGTCCCTCCTCTATTCCTGTCTAGTCAATAGAGTCCAGTTTGTATTGCCGAAAAGCCTTTTGCCATGTGACTCAGATTGACCTAACTAGATCCATCTGCAGTTGCATGCTGGCCTGCTCCCTTGCTCTGGCCCATCATTGGCCTTATATTCAAAAGTAGTCCTGAAAAACGCTCACTAGCAAAGGTACTTTCTGGTAAAATAACTTGCTAACTATGTAAGCCATAGGCCCCTTCTTTGTGCATTCTTCATATTAAAGGTGACAAGAAATTCTACAGTAAATAAACCTATTAAACTTTTATTTAACTGGTATTTCCCAGTTTTCTTTTTTTCATGAAATTTTTTGGCTTCAGAGCTCCTAATAAATTACCCACAGAACCAGTGTCCTGCAAACACACTTTGCAATCACCACCCTAGTTATAGTTTGTCTGCTCATTGTCCATCCTCAAACATTCCATGAATTATTGTGTCTCCATGTTTTGCCTTTTCTGGTAACTGTCTTAAGGATTTTTTTTTTTTAATCCACCCAATACAATGCTTCTTGTCCTTCTAAAACAATTTAATATGTCACCTCCACTGTGTGGCCTACGAAAGGCAATTAGTCCCTTGTCCACTAGAAAAGATCCTTAATTAATTAGAATCTCAGCTCCTTGAAAGCTAGGTCACTATTAGTTCTGTTCACTCACTGACTGACCAATACGTAGCACATAGATGGAATTCAGTAAATGTGTGTTGAGTTCCTAGTGGGCAGATGGGTGGATAAATATGTGTTCTCATGGAATTAATGCACAATTATCATATTATATTAAAAGCATTTGTTTAAACATCCCTCACAAGACTGCACGTTCCTCAATGGCAGGGATTGTGCCTGATTTATGTGCATCTGCACTGCTTAACACCATGCCTGTCATGTAACAGATGCTCAAGAAAAGCTATTTGAAATTCTGGAAAAAGAAGAGGAAAAATATAGAAGGAATCCAAAATATTTATATGAAGGTCAAGCCTGAAATATTCTCCCAAAAATGTAAAGCTGGGGGGGTGGGGAGAAGTGAAAAGAATCTGCTTAGAACAGCTAGCCTGAAAAAAAACAGAAAGAAAGAACAGCTAGCCTATTTCAAAGTAAACGTGTACAAATTATCTTTAACTCTTTCATGCAATTTTCTTCCTCACCCATTGCTCTTGCTTTTGCATAGAGAAAGTAGCTCTTAAAGATGAATTAATCAGAGGCCCAAGGGTCAAGTCTCAGAAGACATTTCATGAAAAATACTGAGTTTGTACAACTAGGCAGCTTCCAGGTTTATAACATTCTGGCCTAGCATGAAGATCGCACTCTCTCAGAGGCATAGTATATTCAGGGGATGGATGACTTCTTCCAGAGGGGGGAAAATCCCACAGTCCAACGTCAGGAGGAGCAAATGTATTTAGAAATTTTGTAATTAGCTAACCTGTGACTGTTCAGATTATCATTATTCCTGTTTACTGCTCTTAGTCAAAAGTATCTTGGTTCAAAAATTCCCTCTGATAACTTCAGCTTCATCATACTTCATAATTCTTCTTATACAATTCTTTCACCTATCACTTCTACTCTTGGAACCCAATACTGTGTGGCAGAAACCCTCCCTTCTATTTTCAGTCTCCTCATAGAATTCTTTCTCTGACTCCATGCCTTTAAAAAAGATCTTCCATGAAGATGTCATCCCTCGACTGCTCTCTCAAATAGATTGCATGCATATCACATACTTGCAATAACCTGGGGTAGAGAAGTGAGTTTGGCATCTTCATCCATAGTGCTGTTTTCTGGGCCACCTCTTTCTTCATATTATGTAATACTTTCTACTGCTTGAGGCTCATGCCAGCCTGCTGGAGCAGTGGCTCCCTCTCTGTATTGAGGCCAGCTATTCACTCTGGTCTACTTCTCTTAGTCTTTTCTTCCTTCCTCCCTGCCCATCCCCAGAGACTGAAGTAGGAGCTCTTCTAGTATGCTCTCCTAGAGCCCTGTAATTTTCCAAGAATGAATCAGCGTATAGTTCTGAACCCACTTGTGTGTATTCCTTAGTAGAGTATAACTCCCTGAGAGTCATTACTATCTTTTTTTTTAATTATTGTACCCATGTATTTGGCACAATGCCTGCCCCCAATTTTACTCTATTAAATATTTGTTGAATAACTAAAATGTTACAGGGTACAGGGCAATAAGATCTGGGTCTCCATCTCAAACATCATTAATTTTGTTGATATTTTTCAGTCATCCTCAGATCCCCATAAAGCTTTCTAATTAATACTGGTTGCTGTGTTTGCCCCCTTTTTGCTCATTTATATTTGTCAGACAGCTCATTATACTACATAACTCTTCCCCCCCCCCACTAATTTCCTGGCTCCTGGTTCAAGTTCCATATTCTGTCAAGGGTGAGCTATCAATCTTTAGAAGGTGAGTTAAAAGAGAATATTTAAGTAGATAACTATTCATTCTGTTTAGAGAGGACATAGAACCAAGTAAGCTAGAATTTTCCATCTTTGCAAATCAGTCATTTATTCAAAACTATGGAATAGTAGACAGCAAAATACACGGACCCAGGAAGTTTGAACAAGTCCTAGACCTCCTCTGAGCCTCAACTTCCTCATCTGTAAAATACCTAACTCACTGTTAGTATCTTGAAAGGGAATTAAAGGTATCAAATAATAGGTGACAGTTCAGTGCAAACCACAGAATACTACACAGCACGTGGCATCATTCAGGCAATCTATCAACAAGCATTTAATATGTGCTTCCTAAGGGTTTCTTCTGCACTTGGTTCTGGCAAACATTTTAGGAAAAACACTACCAGATAAAGGTTCTGTAATTTCAACATACTTTGTCCATTGGAATACCTGATTAATGGAAAGTTAAATAAAAGTGTCATAACTGGTGTTTATTAACCTAGCGAAATATCATACAAAAAGAGCTGGCGCTTCACAGGAAGGACAGTTACTCATGGCTGGAGTGTGTGGATGTGTCCTCATCCCATTAGATGTTGAAACATGAAGAGCTGCTAATGCGGGGTTATGATGAAAATATCTTTTCATCTGAGATGTTTTCTTGAGTAATTCATATTTTGCAACCTCCATTTTGTGTCTAACCCCTACTTCATCCAAAGTGATCATGGTTTTGTTTAGACAGCTTTAATTTTCAACATAGTGCTTAAACACTTTTTCTTTTCCTAAATTAAAAAAAAAAGTCACTCAGAAGATCCATAAAATAAAAGTCTAGTGATACTTCTTCTCTATTAAAATCAATTGGTGTAATAGCAAAAGAACCACCAAGGAATGGGATAAATTTGGCCAATTTTGGCTCCTATATAGACTCTAAAGGACTGCTTAATAAATCCAACCTGTGCATGTTTTTCAATGCTTCATAAAAGACCTACAAATATTTTTCTAATGCCTTTGGGCCCTTGCAAGATTTTTCAATCTCTTTGAATTCCTGCATAAAAATAGACAGCAACTACACAGTGAAACCAAAAACACACGGGCAACATTTACAACAAAACTAGGTTCCTCTCCATGAACTGCAACATACACCAGTAGCCACAAGACAGGCATTGTATGGCTGTTTATGTGAGAAGAAAACAAAAGAAGCAAGGACGGTGGTTTCTTTTGGAACTTAGAAGTAACCTTGAGGAGCCAACAGATGTTCTCTGTAAAACATAATGGGCCAACCTGAGAAGAGCAGCTGCCACAGGCAAGGGAAGGGGTTTGCTCTCCAAAGACTGGGACTGGGTGAGTGCTGGGGGCCAGGGTAAGAAGTAATAAAGAAGTACACCACCCAGCCCCCAAGGACTCTCAAAACAGACTCTGCAGGGATCTTTATTTTGGGGGGGTTCCCCCTCACTGAGCAGAAACTTCTGGAAGTTGAATTAAGTTAAGCAGGATGGGACAAGAGAGAGGAGACATAAGATCTGCATAAAAGTGGGAAAGGAAAACACAGCCAGGAAATCCCAGAATGCAAGGCACAGACGAGGGAGCTCTGTGAAGTTAGAAAAGCTTTCCTGAACAATTTGCTTCCTCCTAAAAGATCAGAAAAACTGATTTCACATAAAAATCCAGAAAAGCTTAAAATCGCCATAAAGCAAATGGAAGTTTACTTCTCTCTCATAAAGTAATAAAGATAATAACAGAAAACATGCTCATATTTGGAGTAATGGAAAAGTGTCAAGCTTAAATCTCAATAAAAGCTCTTGTAAGAAAAGAGTGAGAATCAGAACTAAGTTCCTAACAAACTATGGGGGCACACTACACAGATATACCCAGCTAAAACTGTCCCTGACTATTTCAAAATGAGCTAAAAGACATTAAGAAAATACAAGACATGAAGGGAAAATATGAATAAGAATTAGCAAAACTCACAAATAGGGTATTGAACTTAGGAAAGAAAAAATAATAACATTAGCAATTAAGATGATGCTGGAAGAAACAGAACAAAAGAAAGGAAAAACAAGATAATGTCTTAAGAAATGGAAGATTAAAAGGAAATTTTTTTAATTAAAAAGAAACGAAGTGATAAAGTCAGTATAAAGGAGATAAATACCAGTGATGAGTAAAAGAGATTGCCCTAGAAATGATAGGCATCTCTGAAAACAAAACCAAAGCAAGAGAACAAGAACGCTTGCTTGAAATTAAAAAGGAAGGAAAGAAGGAAGGAAGGAGCGGGGAAGGAGAGGGGAGGGAAGAAAGAAGGAAGGAGGAAGGGGAAGCAGGGAGAGAATGAGTGAGAAGGAAGGGAGGGAGGAGGGAGAGAGAGAGGAAGGAAGGAAGGAAGGAAGGAAGGAAGGAAGGAAGGAAAAACGGATTTGAAACTACATATCGACAAATTATAACATATACCTGAAGACCTCCAGCTAGAAATACCCAATATCAAGACATATTCTAATAAAATTACTGGATTAAAAATCAAAATAATAAGCCTTTTTTAGAGCAGTTTTAGGTTCATAGAAAAAGTGACCAGGAGGTACAAAGAATTAACCCGTCTTCACACAGGTACTACCTCCCCCACTATCAGCATCTCACACCACAGGGGCACTGATGAACCTGCACTGACACATCGTTATTGCCCAGAGTCCATGGTTTACATTAGGGCTCACTCCTAATGTACATTGTAATGGGTTTTAGCAAATGTCAACTGACATGTATCTACCATTATAGTATCACGCAGAATAGTCTCACTATCCTAAAAATCCTCTGTGCTGTTTACCCTTTCTCCCCCCCATCTCCTGACAACCACTGACACTTTTACTGTCTCCATAGTTTTGCCTTTTTCAGAATGTCATAGAGCTGGAATCAAACAGTACGATTGGCTTTTCAGATTGCTGTCTTTCACTTAGTAATATTGCATTTAAATTTCCTCTATATCTTTATTTTTATGACTTGATCTTTTTTGTTTGTGTATTTGTTTAAGATTTTATTTATTTATTCATCAGAGAGAGAGAGAGTGCACACAAGCAGGGAGAGCGACAGGCCGAGGGAGAAGCAGGCTCCCTGCTGAGCAGAGAGCCTGATGCTGGACTCAATCCCAGGACCCTGGGATCATGACCTGAGCCGAAGGCAGACACTTAACTGACTGACCACCCAGGGATCCCAATAGTTTTTTTTTTTTTTAAGTACTGTATAATAGTCCATTGTCTGGATGTACCACAGTTTATTTATTTACCCACTCACCTACTAAAGGACAACTTTTTTGCTTTTAAGCTTTGACTTATGAATAAAACTTCCATAAACATTCATGGCAGGTTGTTTGTGGATATGTTTTCAGTTATTTTAGGTAAATACCACGGAGCACAATTGCTGAATCATCAGGTAAGACTACCTGATACCTCATTGTTGATTTAATTTGCAATTTCATAATGACATATGATGTTGAACATCTTTATATATGCTTATTTGCCAACTGTACATCTCCTCAGATGAAGAATCTGTTCATGTCTTTTTCCCATTTATTTAATCAGGTTGGTTTTTTTATAGCTGATTTTTAAGAGTTTTTTGTATATTTTGGATAATAGCCTTTTATCAGATTTGTCTTTGCAAATATTCTCCCCAAGTCTCTGGTTTGTCTTCTCATTCTCTTGCTGCCTTTTTGCAGAGCAGAAGAGGCTTATTGATTTTATGTATCTTTTCAAAGAACTAGTTTTTGGTTTTGTTGATTTTTCTCCACTGATGTTTTATTTTTAATTTTATCAAGTTTTTTATAATTCTTATTCTTTATTTTCTTCTCCTTTAATTTGTTCTGATTTTTCTGGTTTCCTTTTTTTTAAGATTTTATTTATTTATTTTGAAAGAGAGAGAGTGAGTGTGAATCGGGGGAGGGGCAGAGGGAGAGAGAATCCTCTAGCTGACTCCATGCTCAGCAAGGAGCCCAATGCAGGGCTTGATCTCACAACGCTGAGATCATGACATGAATCAAAACCAAAAGTCAGCTGCTTAACCGAGTCACCCAGGTGCCCCTTATGTTTCTGGTTTCTTAAGATGGAAGCTTAATTATTGAGTTTAGAACTTTCTCCTTGCTAATATATGTATTCAATGCTACTAATTTCCTTCTAAGCACTGTTTTCACAGCATCCTGCAAATTTTGATCATTTGCATTTGCATTTTCATCTAGTTCAAAATATTTTTAAATTTCTCTTGAGATTTCTTCTCTGACCCATGTATTATAACTGGTTTCCCAGTTATCTTTCTGTTATTTATTTCTAGTTTAATTCCATTGTGATCTAAGAGTAGATTCTGTATGATTTCTATTATTTTAAATTTATTGATGTGGTTTTTTTTAATAGCTTAGAATGTTTTATATCTAGGCAAATTCCTATGTGAGCTTAAGAAGAGTATATATTCTGCTATCGTTGGATGAGTAATCAGCTTTCCCTCCAATATCAGGAACAAGTCAAGGATACCTAATCTTCCCACTTTTATTCAATACAATATAGAGTTATATCCAGAGCAATAAGATAATAAAAAGAAATAAAAGGCATCCAAATTGGAAAGGAAGAAGTAAAATGGTCACTATTTACATATGACATGATATTAAATATAGAAAACCCTAAAGACGCCATCAAAAAAACTACTAGAACTAATAAGCGAATTCAGGAAGTTGTAGAATACAAAATCAATACACAAAAATGTATTGCATTTCTATACATTAATAATCTATTAGAAAGAAATTGAGAAAACAATCCCATTTATAATTGCATCAAATTCAATAAAATACATAGGAATAAATTTAACCAAGGAGGTAAAAGACCTGTATGTATATTGAAAACTATAAGATACTAATGAAAGAAATTGAAGAAACAAATAAATGGAAAAATATTCCATGCCCATGGGCTAGAAGAATCAATATTGTTAAAGTCTCCATACTACCCAAAGCAATCTATAGATTCAGTGTAATCCCCACTAAAATTCCAATGGCATTTTCACACAAATAGAACAATCCTAAAAGTTGATAGAACCATTAAAGACTGCAAATAACCAAAGCAGTCTTGAGAAAGAAGAACAAAGCTGGAGGAATCATGTGTCCTGTTTCAAACCATATTACAGCTATAGTAATTAAAACAGTATGGTGCTGGCATAAAAACAGACACATAGATCATGGAACAGAATAGAGAGCCCAGAAATAACTCACAAGTATATGGTCAAATAATTTATGATAGAGGAGCCAAGAATAGACAATAAGGAAGGGACATTCTCTCCAATAAGTAGTGTTGGGATAATTGGACAGCCACATGCAAAGGAATGAAATTTGATTACTATCTTACACCATACATAAAAATTAACTCAAAATGGATTAAAGGTTCAAATGTAAGACCTGAACCCTAAAACTCCTAGAATAAAACAGGTGGTAAACTCCTTGATGTAGGTTTTGGTGATGATTTTTTTTGAAATCTGACACCAAAAGCAAAAGCAATAAAAGTAAAAATAAATAAGGGGGACTAAATCAAACTTAAAAGCTCCTGTACAGCAAAGGAAACCATCAACACAATGAAAAGGCAACCTACTAAGCAGGAAACATTATTTGCTAATCATACATCTAAGAAGGGTCTAATATCCAAAATATGTGAAGAACTCATATAACTCCATAGCAAAAAAAAACATTTAAAAATGGGCAGAGGGCGCCTGGGTGGCTCAGTTGGTTAAGCCACTGCCTTCGGCTCAGGTCATGATCCTGGAGTCCCAGGATCGAGTCCCGCATCGGGCTCCCTGCTCGGCAGGGAGTCTGCTTCTCCCTCTGACCCTATCCCCTCTGATGTGCTCTCTCTCTCTCATTCTCTCTCTCTCAAATAAATAAATAAAATCTTTAAAAAAAAATAAAAAATAAAAAAAATAAAAAATGGGCAGAACATCTGAATAGACATGTTATGAAATAAGACATAGATAGCCAATAAATACATGAAAAGATGTTTTGCATTATTAATCAAGGAAATGCAAATCAAAACCACAATGAGATATTACCTCACACCTGTTAGAAAGGTTGTTATCAGAAAGATCAGAAATAACAAGTGTTGCAAGGATGTGGAGAAAGGGAATCCTCATGTATTGTTGCTAGGATTGTAAATTTGAACAGCCACTATGGAAAACAATTACAGAGATTCTTCAAAAAATTAAAAATAGAACTATCATATGATCTAGCAATTCCATTTCTGGGTATTTATCAGAAGAAAGTGAAAACGGTGACTTGAAAAGATATGTACACCCCCACGTTTCATCGCAGCATTATTTATAATAGCCAAGATATGGAAACAACCTAAGGGTCCATCAGTGAATGAATGGATAAAGACATTGTGGTATACACACACACACACAATGGAATATTATTAAGCCATAAAAAATGAAATGTTGCCATTTGTGACTACATGAATATATCTGGAGGGCATTATGTGTAGGAAATAAGTCAGAGAGAAAAACAAATACCATATGATCTTTCTTGTATGTGGAATCTAACTCAATCCATCAGTCAATCGAAGCTCATAGATGCAGTTAACCAATTGGCGCTTGCCAGAGGTGGGGGTGAGGAGGTGGGAGAAAAGGATGAACTGTCTTAGTGTTTGTTTATTTGCTTGTTTAGTTTAGATAAATTGAATAATAAGGGGGGGAATGGCAGTTAGAGGACAATAGCAAATATGCTGAGGAAGGCAGAGTAGAAAGCTGAAAATGACTTAGGGATTTCACTTGGTTGAGTCCTCAAATGATCCAACTCTGCAACTGCTCTATCTTCAAAGTTATTATTATTTGACATAAAATATATTCAAAATTACATAAAATAATATTTATTGCATAAAAAATATAAAATATAATTTGTGTTACAGCACACAGAAAATAAGATCTGTCATCCTCATGCAAGAAATTCAGAAAACATTTTTGCCATAGGCCTTTTTCAAGATTCTGCTAGAAAATGAACTTCAAACTATCAAAGTGACTTGAGAGACATCAGCATAAAAACTGATGGTGAATAGGAGCGTCTGGGTGGCGCAGTCAGTGAAAGGGCCAGCTCTTGGTTTCAGCTCAGGTTTTGACTTCAGGATCATGATCTCAGCATTGTGAGATCCAGCCCAGCATTGGGCTCCTTGCTCAGCATGGAGTCGGCTTCAGATTCTCTCTCCCTCTCCCTCTGCCCCTTCCGCTCATGCTCTCCTTCTCTCTCACATAAATAAATAAATCTTTAAAAAATAAACAACTTGGTTAAGCGACTGCCTTCGGCTCAGGTCATGGTCCCAGGGTCCTGGGATCGAGCCCCGCATCGGGCTCCCTGCTCGGCGGGAAGCCTGCTTCTCCCTCTCCCACTCCCCCTGCTTGTGTTCCCTCTCTCGCTGTCTCTCTCTCTCTCTCTCTCTCTCTGTCAATTAAATAAATAAAATCTTTAAAAAAAATAAAAAATAAATAAAAAATAAACAACTGATGGTGAACATTAAATATAGTTTCCTGTGCAGCTAAATAAATCAGGAGTCCCAGGTACCCTGGAGGACACATGTTCCTAAACATGTGAGTATTGAAAATCATCCCTCTCAGTGCCATTCCTTACATCCTCCTTTCCTTACACATCACCAGTGTCTTCCTATGGACAGAGCTAGTTTTGCAGCCTTCCCATGAAAGCCACTTACCTGCCTTGCCTTCAAGATGAAGATGAAGATGAAGATGAAGATGAAGAAGAAGAAGAAGAAGAAGAAGAAGAAGAAGAAAGAAGAAGAAGAAGGAGAAGAAGAAGAAGAAGAAAGAAGAAGAAGAAGAAAGAAGAAGAAAAGAAGAAGAAGAAGAAGAAGAGGAAGAGGAAGAGGAAGAGGAAGAAGAAGAAAAAGAAGAAGAAGAAGAAGAAGAAGAAGAAGAAGAAGAAGAAGAAGAAAGAAAGAAAAGAAGCAGCAGAAGCAGCAGCAAAATAAACTAAAAGAAGAAACAAAGCTACAATTGGCTATACTTACAATTAAATTGCTTCACTCAGGTCCTTTCATGCAAGGTCCTCTCAAAAGTGAATACCACATTAGATTAATTGACCCTCATGTCTCCTGGATCATACAATCCAACAATACATAGAAAATTTTCTATGACATATCTAGACTTTAAAAGTAAAAACCATATATACCGTCATTTTGGCATTTACCAAGTCTGTCATATAATGTCAGAACTCAAATACACACTCATTATTTTATAGAGACTGTTTTCTGCTCTCCACTTTTTATTATTAAGGAAGAATAAGTGAAAGTCCATGATTCAGGGGTTGAAGTACATCAAGAGTGCTAATCTGGCCAATTTAGAAATAAAATTCTGGCCAAGATCTGGACATATGTGAATCTAGTTAACGTGAGAGGTGATAAAACATGTCTCCTTCTTATAATGAAAAAAGGCTCATTTTTGGAATATCAGTAAAGTAATATTTTATTTCCTTCATTATATTTCTAATGTTCGTGGAATTCCCTAATCAAGGCTCAAAAAAGTTTAACTGTCCCTTAAAAGTGTAATTTTGCCCCCCAATGTATATCTTAGTGGGATGGGTTAGTGATTTGATATTTTAAAGAAATTAGGTTCTGGTCTTTCTTCATTTGGTAAGCAACCTCAGGCTGAGGAATTCAGAGGAAGAGACAAAATATGGAAAATTGGGGCTTAGCTAGCTATTGTCCTATTAGCTACCTCCTGAGCATGCTCAAAACAGAGAAGTGGAAAGTTTTCAGAATTTCTTTCTCAGTGGTCCTCACTGGATAAGCCTCCAGACGCCATGGTCACTGCCATTCTATCACCTCAAGAAGAAATGAGCCCAGTCATGGACCCACTCTGCATGATGTCATCTGCTGCTTCTGATTAGCTTTGCTGCAGCAACATCTCAGTGAGTGAGCTGCTTAATCAACAACAAGCATAGAGTAGAAAGAGGTAAACAGGCAATTAAAGAAAGAAACACTGAATATAAATGGATCTGGAATGATACACTGCTTTTGATGACCACAGATTTCTTTGTGCCTTCATTTATTCACACAGTCATTTAATGAACATTCATGAATGTCAGTGATAAACCAAGGTCTATTATTAGCGCTAAGATTGCAAAAGAGGATAAGCTGGTGTTTATTACAAAGGAACAGTAGTATGCATGGGGGAAAAGTCAAATGAAGCAAAGAAAAGCAAAGAAAGAAGCAAAAAGTACAATTATGCAATAGTTCTAATAGAGATATTTTAATATACTCCTTCAACTTAATGAAGTCATAGTTTAAGTCAGTCTGTTGGGATCTGCAAGTAGTTCACAGAGAAGGTAATGTCAAAGCTAAACTTGAAGCAATGAGGTAATCTTGGGGATTAAATTTCACTGGACATAGCAGAAGAACCTCAAATCACAGTAAACTTTGTAGAAATGTATTTCTCTCTCTTATAAAATAATGAAGATAACAATAATAGAAAACACACCAATATTTGGCTTGCTATGAGCCAGACACTATTCCAGCACTAACACATATTACCTTATTTCATACTCAAGTCAACCTTTTGAGGTTGGTGATAACATTAGCCCCGTGTTTAAAGATAAGGAAATTGGGGTACAGAGAAGTTAAATAAATTACCAAAGATCACACAGATCTGGAATTTGAACCCTGGCAATCTGTTTCCAGAGTCAGGTGTTGGCCATCACTCTTCCTGTGCAAGATGTAATTTTGAGGGAGTGAGAGACAAAAGCATGACATTTTTATTGAAGCCTCAGAAATTCTACTGCAACATGTGGACACAGAAATGTGTAATTGAGGTCATCTCTCAAAGAAACAAGAGGCCACATTTTCTAAATGTGAGAAGCACAGTAAGATGGGTGTCATGGCTTGTGTATGTCCTACTGGATCCTTATAGAATATCAAAGGGAAAACAAGACACTTTATATCATGAACCCACTGACCTGTCATACAATATGTATTCTGCCTCTAATACCTATTAGATCGGAAATAAAGAGAATCATAGTCTCATAAAATTGCAAGATTTGGCAGAAATTTTAGAAGTTTCCATACTAAATTTAACAAGTAAATTGAAGGAAAGACAGAAAGAAGGAAAGAACAAAAGGAAATCTCCTTCCAAATCTTTAAGTTTAAAAAAACAATTGGTATGTTTGTGGAGGAACATCTGAATGTTTTGCAACAATGAATCTGCCCCATCAAGAGGTAGTTCCAGATGGGGCTGGCTGGGGCAGTTGGTGTTCAGAGGGCAAGTAAAAGTTCTGAGTATTAGTCATGTCCACGATGGAGAGAGGTTCTAAAACAAACAAATAAAAATGGGCAAAAAGCCTATCTTCTCAAATGAGACCACAGAAAACTGAAGCCCTTTCAATGTACAGTCTTAAACATGAGTCATACAGTATCCACAGAGAGAGGTAGAGATGGGCTCAGCTACTTGTTCTCACCCACCCATCCCAAATTTAAGTTAATTTCCTGTCTAGTATTGATCTTATTAGCTTCATGCAAGTACACACGAGAATGTGTCCCTTTTTCATTAAGCGGGGTTTAAGTGCTTAACGAGAATAACTTCTGATGGGAAATGAACTGGCAGGCTCTCTATGTGCAAAATTCCATTTAAATAACTCAAAACGAGTACTTGAATACTTAGAGATACTTTGCAGAAGTGAAAACTCATTGTGGTGGTTTGTATATTTTATATGTTTCTCTGCAAAACCCATGTAAACCAAGAAAGAAGTTTTCCTCGATGGAAGGCACAGCTACCTTCCCCTGATGAGGCAGCGGATTGAGACATAGGCAAATATTTTGTACCCGTTCATGCTCTGGAAGTGCTAATGCAGATTGCTGCTGTATGCAGATTTCTTTCGGGCTAAACCTTTTGAGATTGCAAAGATTGCATACCTGCTATTTTCTTAACCTTATTCTCGTGAAACTCATGAGAAGTGGGATATAATCATTGGCGTAGAGCAATTTAAAACACTGAGCTAAAGATGTAAAGAATGGTAGTTTCCACCAGTGGTATGGAAAAGGATCTATCAGATCACCTGGTTCAACTCATTTTTTTTTAAAGATTTTATTTATTCATTCATTTGACAGAGTGAGAATGAGAGAGAGAGCACATGAGAGGGAGGAGGGTCAGAGGGAGAAGCAGACTCCCCACTGAGCAGGGAGCCCGATGCGGGACTCGATCCCAAGACCCCAGGATCATGACCTGAGACGAAGGCAATTGGTCAACCAACTGAGCCACCCAGGCACCCTCAACTCATTTTACAAGTGGGAAAACTGAGGCCCGAAGAGAGAAAGTGACTTACAGATTGTGGGTTTACATGGAAGATAGCCAGTTCCTCTGTTTAATTATGGGGTAGATGTATATTTATTAATGCAAAACTAATTTCCACAAAGATATGAAGTGGTATGTTCATTATAATTCTGGAAATATATATGTGTGTATTATATATATTTATATATATATACATCTCAGAATCTTTTTCTGAGTACTTTTCTGAATGTAGTTTTCAGGTAAATATTTTATAATTTATTGTTCAATTTTGCTTGTTATTTTCTGATTGTTAATAACAAATATGCATTACTTGTGTAATGGAGGAAGACAAATAAATCTGGATATTTGTTTTCTTTATCAGCCATAAAATTAGCCAACATTATAACCAGGTTAGACTGGCCAAGCCAATGAGACCTTAGTAAGAAATTTTGGAGAATCAGTTTGCATGATTGATGTCTAATAAGGCTTTGCTTGCAACTGGAATATTCCACTGAAAGGAGAGAAGACACTATGGTTTGCTACTCAGTGTGGTCCACAGAATAGTAGCATGAGTATTTCCCCAGAGCTTGATAGAAATGCAAAATTTCTAAACTCAGCCCTACCAAATCAGAATCTGCATTTTAACAAGGTCTTGACATGTTTCATACACACGTTACAGTTGGAGACTCACTACTCTAAGCCAAAGCATAAATCCTACTTGCATCAAATCACTGAGTTTGAAAAGGCATATGGAGGAAAGATTTGGAAAAAAGAGGGCACAGCATATAGAACCGGAGAAATAGAAATCAGTTATAGGAGACATGGAGTATGCTTTAACCTAGCCTGGACTATATTTCTTTGTTTGACAGTTACCTTATTTGTAAATGCGCTTAAGAGTCCCTATATCGGGGATGCCTGGATGGCTCAGTTGGTTAAGCTTCTGCCTTCGGCTCAGGTCATGATCCCAGGGTCCTGGGATCCAGCCCCGCATCGGGCTCCCTGCTCAGTGGGGAGCCTGCTTCTCCCTCTGCCCCCTGCTCGTGCTCTCCCCCTCTCTCAAATAAATAAATAAAATCTTAAAAAAAACAAGGGTCCCCATATTGTATGACTATTTTGAATATTAAGTGCAGTAATAAGTGTTAAACATGCAGCAATGTACATGACATGTAGGAGATAAGTTCTCATTAATGCCATTTTCTTTCTCCTTACCTTGAAAGTTTAAGAGCATGTTTGGTGGCTTTATAGTCCTGGAGGAAAGAGAGGATATTAAAAATACAAATAAAGAGACATAGTATGTTGCTTTGGGCTGCAACCCTTATTTTCAGATTTTATTAAGTGTCTCTGGCAGTCAGTCTAATACAAAGTCTTGTAGAACTCAGATTTGGCAAGAAGGGCTTGGATACTTTCCCTTCCTAAAAAGGGAGGTAATGATGGGTTTTAATTGTAACACAATTAGAGCTTTTGATATCAAATTAATTTTCAGTGATAGTGTTGGTCTTGGCAGAGAGTGCAGAATTTATGAGATAAAAGCCCCGTGAGTATATGCACATACTCATATAGCTTTTTATGCAAATTGAAATCCCTGCTTCATTTTCCAGTTCTAGAATCAAAGATTAAGGATAATAAAGCTTTTTAACTTAGCTAAATTAGTTAAATGCATTTTATTACATCAAGCCATATTTTATTATAGGCCATACTTGGCAAATTCTCACCACTTTAAATAATTATTCACAAGATAATAATTTCATGAAATTTGTACAGAAAATATGGAGACATGGTTCTAAATTAAAATTACAAGTTTTAATAAAATTTTGAGCTTGTATCTTACCTTTAACCATCGATGTACTTATTATGCCCATATGCTTAAGGTAGCATGAATACTGAAACAAAATCTTATTTTTGTTAGTTAAAAAAACATTTTATATTTTTGCCAATAAAGGCAAGTGTTTTGGAATAAAACAAAAACAAATAGAAATGCATTTCATGTAGAATGAACACAATCAATATGTGTCCAAAATTTAGATCATTCTATTAAGACAATATTAGGAATCACGATAACTATAATGAAAACATAAAGCCAATAATTAAAAATAAATATTGACAAAAATAATTTGATATGATATTAAGGTATATCCTCATCTGCAGCAGAATAGGTATTTTTAGTGAAGTTACCATTGGGACACAACTGGATAACAAGCATGAGATCTTTGAGATTTTTTTCTCCTTATAGAATAATAAAATGTTATTTTTGATTTGAAAAGTTTTTTTCCTCATCTCTTCTCTCCTATATTTAAAGAGCTAATACAGTCAGTCACATAGCTCAAAATTAAAATTGTGCACGTTTATACAGTGAAAGTCTTGTTCCTACACGGGCATCACACTCACAAACTTCCTCTCCCTAAAGGCAGTAATAAAAACAGCATTGGTTGAACTGCTTTTAAGTGCTGGACGCTGTTCTAAGCCTTTTATTTATTTATTTATTTGGGAGAAAGAGAGAGTGCACTCACATGCTGGGTGGCAGGGGCAGACGGAGAAAGAATCACAAGCAGACTCCCACTGAGTGGAGGAGCCTGCTTTGTTGCAGGGCTCAAGAACCCACACCCTGAGATCATGACCTGAGCCAAAATCAAAAGTCAGATGCTTAACCAACTGTGCCACCCAGGCATCTCTGTTCTAAGCCTTTTTTTTTTTTTAATTTTTAAAAATATTTTATTTATTTATTTGACAGAGAGAGAGACAGCGAGAGAGGGAACAGAAGCAAGGGAAGTGGGAGAGGGAGAAGCAGGCTTCCTGCTGAGCAGGGAGCCCAATATGGGGCTCGATCCCAGGACCCTGGGATCATGGCCTGAGCTGAAGGCAGACGCTTAACGACTGAGCCACCCAGGTGCCCCGTAAGCCTTTTAAATCAAACGACTCAGTTAATCCTCAAAACAACTCTATAGGTAGCAACAGTCATTTGCCCATTTCCCAGATAAGGGAACTGAGGCTCTGTGTGGTTAAATACTGTATTCTAGTACTTACAACTAGTAGTGACAGAGTTAGAACTGCAACTCAGGAGGCCTGGGTACAATGGTATGATGCCCATGTTCTTAACTATCAATGCAAATAATGTTACTTACTTTTCCTTTCAAAGAAACATATGGAGTAGTTACAAATGTTAATAAAATTTTATGAATCTTGCCTTCTGCCTGTAACTGGTTTTAGATATTTAATATTATTGCCTAAAATACTTCCTTATTCTGTTATTTTTAAGTATTTAATTGACTATGGTTTTATTTATTATTTTATCTTATGTATTTTATTGTTTGAATCAACCAGTTCTCTATGGATGGAAACACATGTGGTCTCTAGCCATCCTTTTACCAATGATGCTACAATGATTATCTGCACACTTGCCATTTTGCACACAGGCAAGTGTAACTGGAAGATAAAATCCCAGATGTAGAAAAGCTGAGTCAAAATTTTAATTTGCATTCCATAGAGATTTGAATTTTGATTCACCCCATAGAGATTGTACCAATTTTTACTCCCACTAATAATATATTAAGGTTTCTGTTTTCCCACACACTGATCCACACTGTGTAATAAAAGTATTGGGTTTTTACTGGTATAATAATAAAAAATAATTCTGGTATTTTAATTATTAAAAATTAAATTTTCATTTAAAAAAGACACACAAGTGTTGCAAAAAAATGACTAAATATCTGATATACACATCACCAATATCCCTCTGATATTAACATCTTACATAAACACAGTACGATTACCAACATCAAGAAATAAACATTGATTGGCACCTGGGTGGCTCAGTAGGTTAAGCGGCTGGCTTCGGCTCAGGTCATGATCCCGGGGTCCTGGGATCAAGCCCAGCATCAGGCTCCCTGCTCAGCGGAGAGCCAGCTTCTCCTTCTTCTTCTGCCTGCAGCTCTGCCTACTTGTGCTCTCTATCTCTCTGTCAAATAAATAAATAAAATCTTAAAAAAAACTTAACATTGATACAAAACTGTAACTTATATACCTTTTCAAAATTTCACTAAATATTTTACTGATGATCTAGGTTAAATTCAGGATCATACATTGTGCATAGTTGCTATGATACCTTAGTCTCCTTGAATCTGGAATTTTCTGTATCTTTCCCCCCAATTCTTTTATTACCTTAACATTTTTAAAGAGGACTAGCCAGATTTTTTGTATAATATCTCTAATTTTGGCTTGCCTATGTCTCTTTACCACTAAATTCTGTGATAAGAATACAGCAGAAGTAGGGGAGCGGAGCAAGATGGCGGAGGAGTAGGAGACCTAGATTTCGTCTGGTCTCAGGAATTCAGCTGAATAGGGATCAAACCATTCTGAATACTTACGAACTCAACAGGAGATCGAAGAGGAGAGTAGCAACATCTCTGAACAGAGAAGCGACCACTTACTGGAAGGTAGGACCTGTGGAGAAGTGAATCCGAGGCGATATTCGGGAGGATAGACGGCGGGGGAGGGGCCTCCGCCGGCCGCTTCTGGCAAGTGATAGAGCCGCGGAGCACAAAATCGGACCTTTTAGAAGTTGGCTCGGTGGAGGGACATCGCTGCAGTGGCTAAGCAAGGGATGGAATCCTCCCGGGACAGTGTGGTCTCAGGACCCTTGGGGTCACAGAAAGACTGGGGGTGCCTGAGTGCGCCAGAGCTCCCAGGTATCAGAGCGGGGAAGCCGGCTGCAGAGACGGAGCCCAGGCGTGGGCTCTCAGCTTGGGGTTGCCATAAACTGTGATCCGCGGGCCAGTCGGGCCACTGCTCCTCCAGCAGGGACCCAACAAGCAGCAGATCCGGGGAGACTCCCCTTCCTTCCCGGGGAGGACCGGCGCGGGAATGCACCGCAGGGATCTGCTGGGTTTGGAGACTCCACATGGGATCGGGTGCCAGAGATAGCAACGCTCGGTCACAGGCCGGGTGAGCACGGAGTGTGGCCGGAGACTGGGGAAACGGGAGTGACTGCTTTTCTCTGGGGGTGCACTGAGGAGCGGGGCCCTGAGTTCTCAGCTCCTCCGGGTGGAGATTGGGAGGCCACCATTTTTGCCCTGGTCCTCCAAGGCTGTACCAAGAGCTTGCAGGGAACAAAAGCTCCTGAGAGCAAACCGGAGCAGCTTCCTTAGCCCGGACCCACAAGGGCGGGGCAATTCAGCCTCTGGCAAAGACATTTGGAAACCACAGCAACAGGCCCCTCCCCCAGAAGATCAGCACGAACAGCCAGCAAACCAAGACCAAGTTTACCAATCAAGGAGAATGGGAGAACTCCAGCGCTAGGGGAATACTGCACATAGAATTCATGGCTTTTTTTTTTACCATGATTCATTAGTTCATCAAAGTTAATTTTTGTTGACGGTTATTTTTTATTTTTCTTTTTCCCTTTTTCAACCAACATCTTATCAATCCCTTTTAAAAAAAAAATTTTATTTTTCATTTTTAGAGTCATATTTTATCCCTTCATACTGGTTACCCTTGTTTTTGGCATATATATATAAGTTGTTCTCTCTTTAAAATTTTGAAGTACAGGGAGCCTGGGTGGCTCAGTTGGTTAAGCGACTGCCTTCGGCTCAGGTCATGATCCTGGAGTCCTGGGATTGAGTCCCGCATCGGGCTCCCTGCTCAGCGGGGAGTCTGCTTCTCCCTCTGACCCTCCCCCCTCTCATGTGCTCTCTCGCTCTCTCTCTCTCATTCTGTGTCTCAAATAAATAAATAAAATCTTAAAAAAAATAAATAAAAATAAAATTTTGAGGTACAGTTTCTTCTAACAGATCAAAATATACCCTAAATCATTAGTGTATGGCTTTGTTCTAGTCTCCTGCCTGATCATATTCTCTCCCTTTTTCCTTTTTTTTTTCCTTAAATCTTCTTTCTTTTTTCAAAAATCTTCTTATCTTATCAAGTCCTTTTATAAAATCTTTTACAATTTTCATCTTTACAGTCATCTTCCATCCCTTCATTGTATCAACCCTCATTTTGTACATATATGTCTTTCTTCCTTTAAAATTTTAAGAGGCACGTTTTTCTAACAGACCAAAATACGCCCAAAAACTAGTGTGTGGCACTGATCTATGCACTAGCCTGATCATATTTGATCATATTCTGCTTTTTTTGTATTGTTCTGTTTTTGTTGTTATTTTTTTCTTTTTTTTTTCCTCTTTCTTTTTTCTTTCTTTCCCTTTCTTTTCCCCTGGTTTCAGGTCTTTTCTAATTTGTATACAGTATATTTGCTGGGGACGTTGTAAACCTGTTAGCATTTTGTTCTCTCATTCATCTATTCTCCTCTGGACAAAATGACAAGACAAAAAAATCACCTCAGCAAAAAGAACAAGAGGTAGTACCATCAGCCAGGGACCTAATCAATACGGACATTAGTACGATGTCAGACCTAGAGTTCAGAATCATGACCTTAAAGATACTAGCTGGGCTTGAAAAAAGCGTGGAATTTATTAGAGAAACCCTTTCTGGAGAAATAAAAGAACTAAAATCTAACCAAGTCAAAATCAAAAAGACTATTCATGAGGTGCAATCAAAAATGGGGGCACTAAATGCTAGGATAAATGAGGCACAAGAGAGAATCAGTGATATAGAAGACCAAATGATGGAAAATAAAGAGGCTGAGAAAAAGAGAGAGAAACAACTACAGGATCACGAGGGCAGAATTCGAGAGATAAGCGATACGATAAGACAAAACAACATTAGAATAATTAGGATCCCAGAAGAAGAGAGAGAGAGAGGGGCAGAAGGTATACTGGAGCAAATAATAGCAGAGAACTTCCCTAATGTGAGGAAGGAAACAGGCATCAAAATCCAGGAGGCACAGAGAACCCCTCTCAAAATCAATAAAAATAGGTCAACACCCTGACATCTAATAGTAAAACTTAAGAATCTCAGAGACAAAGAGAAAATCCTGAAAGCAGCTTGGGAGAAGAGATATATAACCTACAATGGTAGAAACATGAGATTGGCAACAGACCTATCCACAGAGACCTGGCAGGCCAGAAAGGACGGGCAAGATATCTTCAGAGCACTAAACGAGAAAAATATGCAGCCAAGAATACTATATCCAGCTAGGCTGTCATTGAAAATAGAAGGAGAGATAAAAAGCTTCCAGAACAACAAAAACTAAAGGAATTTGCAAACACGAAACCAGCCCTCCAAGAAATATTGAAAGGGGTCCTCTAAGCAAAGAGAGAACCTAAAAGCAGCAAAGATCAGAAAGGAACACAGACAACATACAGTTAACAGTCACCTTACAGGCAATACAATGGCACTAAATTCCTACCTTTCAATAGTTACCCTGAATGTAAATGGGCTAAATGCCCCAATCAAAAGACACAGGCTATCAGATTGGATTACAAAACAAGACCCATCCATATGCTGTCTGCAAGAGACTCATTTTAGACCCAAAGACACCCCCAGACTGAAAGTGAGGGGGTGGAAAACCATTTACCATGCTAATGGACACCAAAAGAAAGCTGGGGTGGCAATCCTTATATCAGACAAACTAGATTTTAAAACAAAGACTGTAATAAGAGATGAGGAAGGACAGTATATCGTACTTAAAGGGTCTATCCAACAAGAAGATCTAACAATTGTAAATACCTATGCCCCGAACATGGGAGCAGACAATTTTATAAGGCAATTAATAACAAAAGCAAAGAAACACATTGACAACAATACAATAATAGTGGGGGACTTTAACACCTCCCTCACTGAAATGGACAGATCATCTAAGCAAAAGATCAACAAGGAAATAAAAACTTTAAATGACACACTGGACCAAATGGACTTCACAGACATATTCAGAACATTCCATCCCAAAGCAATGGAATACACATTCTTCTCTAGTGCCCATGGAACATTCTGCAGAATTGATCACATCCTAGGTCACAAATCAGGTCTCAACCGGTACCAAAAGATTGGGATCATTCCCTGTATATTTTCAGACCACAATGCTTTGAAACTAGAACTCAATCACAAGAGGAAAGTCGGAAAGAACTCAAATACATGGAGGCTAAAGAGCATCCTACTAAAGAATGAATGGGTCAACCAGGAAATTAAAGAAGAATTAAAAAAAATTCATGGAAACCAATGAAAATGGAAACACAACTGTTCTAAATCTTTCGGATGCAACAAAGGCAGTCCTAAGAGGAAAGTATAGAGCAATACAAGCCTTTCTCAAGAAACAAGAAAGGTCTCAAATACACAACCTAACCCTACACCTAAAGGAGCTGGAGAAAGAACAGCAAATAAAGCCTAAACCCAGCAGGAGAAGAGAAATCATAAAGATCAGAGCAGAAATCAATGAACTAGAAACCAAAAGAACAGTAGAACAGATCCACGAAACTAGGAGCTGGTTCTTTGAAAGAATTAACAAGATAGATAAACCCCTGGCCAGACTGATCAAAAAGAAAAGAGAAATGACCCAAATCAACAAAATCATGAAGGAAAGAGGAGAGATCACAATCAACACCAAAGAAATACAAACAAGTATAAGAACATATTATGAGCAACTCTATGCCAGCATATTAGATAACCTGGAAGAAATGGGTGCATTCCTAGAGATGTATCAAATACCAAAATTGAACCAGGAAGAAATAGAAAACCTGAACAGACCTGTAACCACTAAGGAAATTGAAGCAGTCATCAAAAATCTCCCAAGAAACAAAAGCCCAGGGCCAGATGGATTCTCAGGGGAATTCTACCAAACATTTCAAGAAGAGCTAATACCTATTCTCCTGAAACTGTTCCAAAAAATAGAAATGGAAAGAAAACTTCCATTCTCATTTTATGAGGCCAGCATTACCTTGATCCCAAAACCAGACAAAGACCCCATCAAAAAAGAGAATTACAGACCAATATCCTTGATGAACATAGATGCAAAAATTCTCACCAAAATACTAGCCAATAGGATCCAACACTACATTAAAAGGATTATTCACCACGACCAAGTGGGATTTATCCCTGGGCTGCAAGGCTGGTTCAACATCCGCAAATCAATCAACGTGATACAATACATTAACAAAAGAAAGAACAAGAATCCTATGATCCTCTCAATAGATGCAGAAAAAGCATTTGACAAAGGACAGCATCCTTTCTTGATCAAAACTCTTCAGAGTATAGGGATAGAGGGTACATACCTCAATATCATAAAAGCCATCTATGAAAAACCTACAGCGAATATCATTCTCAATGGGGAAAGGCTGAGAGCTTTTCCGCTAAGATCAGGAATGTGGCAGGGATGTCCACTCTCACCACTGCTATTCAACATATTATTAGAAGTCCTAGCCACAGCAATCAGACAACAAAAAGAAATCAAAGGCATCCAAATCAGCAAAGAGGATGTCAAACTCTCACTGTTTGCAGATGATATGATACTGTATGTGGAAAACCCAAAAGACTCCACCCCAAAACTGCTAGAACTCATACAGGAATTCAGTAAAGTAGCAGGATATAAAATCAATGCACAGAAATCAGTAGCATTCCTATACACCAACAACAAGACAGAAGAGAGACAAATCAAGGAGTCGATCTCATTTACAATTGCACCCAAAACTATTAGATACCTAGGAATAAATTTAACCAAAGAGACAAAGGATCTGTACTCAGAAAACTATAAAATACTCAGGAAAGAAATTGAAGAAGACACAAAGAAATGGAAAAACGTTCCATGCTCATGGATTGGGAGAACCAACATTGTGAAGATGTCAATGCTACCTAGAGCAATCTACACATTCAATGCAATCCCCATCAAAATACATCCACTTTTTTCAAAGAAATGGAACAAATAATCCTAAAATTTGTATGGAACCAGAAGAGACCCCGAATAGCCAGAGGAATATTGAAAAAGAAAAGCAAAGCTGGCGGCATCCCAATTCCGGACGTCCAGCTCTATTACAAAGCTGTCATCATCAAGACAGTATCTTACTGGCACAAAAACAGACACATAGATCAATGGAACAGAATTGAGAGCCCAGAAATGGACCCTCAACTCTATGGTCAACTTATCTTTGACAAAGCAGGAAAGAATGTCCAATGGAAAAAAGACAGTCTCTTCTACAAATGGTGTTGGGAAAATTGGACAGCCACGTGCAGAAGAATGAAACTGGACCATTTCCTTACACCACACACAAAAATAGACTCCAAATGGTTGAAAGACCTAAATGTGAGACAGGAGTCCATCAAAATCCTAAAGGAGAACACAGGTAGCAACCTCTTCGACCTCAGCCACAGCAACTTCTTTCTAGAAACATTGCCAAAGGCAAGGGAAGCCAGGGCAAAAATGAACTATTGGGATTTCATCAAGATAAAAAGCTTTTGCACAGCAAAAGAAACAGTCCACAAAACCAAAAGACAACCGACAGAATGGGAGAAAATATTTGCAAATGACATATCAGATAAAGGGCTAGTATCCAAAATCTATAAAGAACTTATCAAACTCAACACCCAAAGAACAAATAATCCAATCAAGAAACTGGCAGAAGACATCAACAGACATTTTTCCAAAGAAGACATCCAAATGGCCAAGAGATACATGAAAAATGCTCAACATCACTCGGCATCAGGGAAATCCAAATCAAAACCTCAATGAGATACCACCTCACACCCGTCAGAATGGCTAAAATTAACAAGTCAGGGAACGACAGATGTTGGCGGGGATGTGGAGAAAGGGGAACCCTCCTACACTGTTGGTGGGAATGCAAGCTGGTGCAACCCCTCTGGAAAACAGTATGGAGGTACCTCAAACAGTTGAAATTAGAGCTACCATTCGATCCAGCAATTGCACTACTGGGTATTTACCACAAAGATACAAATGTAGGGACCCGAAGGGGTACGTGCACCCCAATGTTTATAGCAGCAATGTCCACAATAGCCAAACTGTGGAAAGAGCCAAGATGTCCATCAACAGATGAATGGAGAAAGAAGAAGTGGTATATGTACACAATGGAATATTATGCAGCCATCAAAAGGAATGAGATCTTGCCATTTGCAACGACGTGGATGGAACTGGAGGGTGTTATGCTGACTGAAATAAGTCAATCAGAGAAAGACATGTATCATATGACCTCCCTGATATGAGGAATTCTTAATCTTAGGAAACAAACTGAGTGTTACTGGAATGTTTGGGGGTGGGAGGGATGGGGTGGCTGGGTGATAGACTTTGGGGAGGGTATGTGCTACAGTGAGCGCCGTGAATTGAGCAAGACTGTTGAATCACAGATCTGTACTTCTGAAACAAATAATACAACATATTGTAAGAAAAAAGAAAAAGAAGTAGATAACAGGAGAGGAAGAATGAAGGGGAGTAAGTCAGAGGGGGAGAGGAACCATGAGAGATGATGGACTCTGAAAAACAAACTGAAGGTTCTAGAGGGGAGGAGGGGAGGGCGATGAGTTAGCCTGGTGATGGGTATTGAGGAGGGCACGTTCTGCATGGAGCACTGGGTGTTATGAACAAACAATGAATCATGGAACACTGCATTAAAAACTAATGATGTAATATATGGTGATTAACATAACAATAAAAAAATTACAAAATAAGAGAATACAGCAGAAGTAATGTTATGTCTTTCTTTGTATCACAAGGCACATGATGTGGCCTTTGTTCCACTACTTACCTTGTCGAATTTGATCACTTCCTTCAGATGGTACCTGGTAGGTCTTCCTGTGTATTGGAATTCCCCCTTTCCAATTATTGAATATTTTCTGAGAGATACTTTGAGACTATCTACATATTTTCAAATTATGCATTCACTCATTAATTTTAGAATATGTTGAAGATAAAGGGTGATTGCCACCATTCATTCTACATTGGATAGCTAGAATTCTACTCTAAGGAAGAGTTTTCTTTCCCCTTCTCTTTAGTCAGTGCTTTTTGATTGATTGATACCCTTATTCATATCAGTCTGGACTCATGGAATGTTATATTATTCTATGATTAGGAATTCATTCTTCCCACTATTTCTTTTTTTGCTCAAATAGTCCCACATTTGGCATTTCAAAGTTTCTTTCTCTATTCTCTGTGGCCTTTAAACATGGCCCCACTGTTTTTGAGTCTTTGCTTTTCTTGTATATCAGTGAGAGTAAGTCACCTAAATTTCTAAACTATTTTCCATTTTTCTATTTAGTTTTCATTTTTCTTACTGATTGATAGAAATTATTTCCTTACTAGGGCCATTAATTCTTTGTAATATGATTTGTGAAATGTATTATAGTTGGTCATTTATGTTTTGATTTTTTTTATGTTTTTGCATTCATAATCTATTTTTAATGTAATAAAACTTACCAAATTTTAAGACTTCTGGATTTTATTGTTACAACTGGACAGGCCTTTCCCACTCCTCTATCATAAAACATTTTTCCCTGTGCAGTATATTTTTATTTTAAGTATACTTACAAATTTTCTTATCTTTACGTCTTTTCCATTTGAAGTTTCTCATAGTATGTTAGTTATATATAAATCTTATTTTCCTCTTAGTGGTCATTTTGAGAGAAAAAACCCATATTTATTGTTTAACTCATCATTTTCTAATTTTTTAAAAAAATTCTATACTTATCTAATTGTAATATTTTGTATGTATTTGATTTTATTTCTTACATTATTTTATGTCTGTTTCTTTGTATCACACTCCTGTATTTTGTCTAGTTTTATAATGCATTTTAATACACTAATCAGGTAACCTCTTGTCACTTATCTTTTTCATATCTTATTTATTTTTATATAAAGTTTAGTTTGTATTTGTTAAGTTATATATCAGTTATTATTACTGAGATCACATTAAGTTAGGAAGAATTAACAATTGTACAAATAGGAGTCTTCTTATTCCAGATCACAGGAATTACTTTCTATCTATTCAAGTCTCTCTTTTTGAGTCTTTCAAGAACATTTTATTCTTCATATCTGGAGAGTGTATTTTTGTTAAGTTTATTAAGTAGTATTTTTATCACTGTTTAAATTATTTCCAATGGGATATTTTCCATTATATGCTTTTGGTTTTGTTTGTAAAAAAGAAAGTTTTTTATTTCTACATATGGATTTTATATCTGGAAATCAATCTGAGTTTCTTCACTGTAACTGCTTTTACCAGTTGAATCATGGGTTTTTCAACTGTACACTCACATCAAACTGAGAAAAGTATGATTTTCTTTCTCATTATTGTATGTCTAATTTCTTTCACTTGTCTATCTACAATGACGAATGTTTTCAAAATGCTATCATAATTCTGGTAATAGTGGCCATCCTTGTCTTAGAATTCTAATGAGAATGATTCTAATAGTTCCATGATAAAAAAAAAAAGAATTTGGGGTTGAGATAGCTGTATTTCATCATGTTTGAAGAACATCCGTGTATCCTTATTTTTTTAATCAAAAAAGGATACTAAATTTTATCAAAGGCCCTCCAACATCTATGAAATGATCTATGTCTTTCTCCCATCATCCATCATTATGATAAAATTAATAGGTTTCTAAATGCTAAAACATTCTTGCTATAATGGAATAAATTTCACTTGGTGATGCCATAGTGTTATTGTTTTAATATGTGGCTGAGTTGTGTTTGATAATATTTATCTAGCATTTTCATTAATAATCTCAACGATGTTTGGTTTGGTCTGTTTATAAATTCTTTGCTGGATTTTGATGTCATTGTCAGACTAGCTTCATAAAAGAGACTTACTTGTTTTTTTTCTTTATATTAATGAAAAATTTTTAATAGCTTTGTGATTTTCTGATCTGTAAAAGTTTTGGTAAAATTTCCCTGAGAAATGTCTGGATTTGCTGATTTTAGATAGAGGGATAACATTTTCATGACTTTATTTTTTCTTAGTGAGTGGTTTATAGATATTCTGTTTGTGCTGGGGTCAATTAATCTAGTGAAAATTCCTAAAAGATGTGTCCTATTTTTTCCTGGAATTTCAATTGCTTTGGCAGAGTTGAACAATATAGTTTCTTGTCAATGTTTTAATTTCCTCCAAATATGATGATTTACTCCTCATCATTTGTTATTTTTGTGTTTGTCTTTTCTACTAACCAATTAGGTTTGCTCGAAGCTTCAGTGTTCAATTTATTTATTCTGCCATTTTTCTTGCTTCTAATTGATTATATTTTGCTTTTATCTTTATTAACTCCATCCTTCAGCCTTCCCTTGGTTGTTTGTTGTTTCTGTTTTTCCTATCTTCAATTAAAACTTTATGCCTTTACCTCATAATTTCTAATATGAATGGCTTTCACGATTGGTGTTTTTAGGCATTCTACAATTTGGTTTTAAACTTTTTTCTTAAATTATTTCAGAAAATTTTTCACAAGTTCCATGTTTTAAGGACATTTTGATATCTTGTTTTGTTATTACATTCTTGTTGCAGTTCAGTGTGATCAAAATATACTATATTATTTCTACTTTGAAATCCATGGAGGCTTTATTTGCATCTTTTTATTTGCAAACTTATGAATATTCTATACACATTTTATAAAAAGTCATAGTCACTGTTTTCAAGGAACAAAGTTTCAATGTTTATACTATTTTAAGGTTTTAAATGAAATTTAGACTCATTTTGTTAAATTCCAAAATACATTTTGTGATTTTTTTAGAAAGATTAGATGGCAGATAATTTCAAGATCAATTGGTAGATAATTTATTTTTCACAAAGTTTAATTTTTTTTAAATGTAGGAACATTACCTTTCTGTCTTATTCAAAATTTGTTTCACATTTCTTAGTGAAAGCTTTTTCTGTTTGGTTTAGGTGTTTTCATAAAGTCTGTTTAAGTATTAGCTATTATACTGGATATCGCTAAGTTCCATAAAAGTTTTAAATGAAAAAGTAAAATGAGAAACTATAATCATAACATATATGCTTAACTTTTTGTCACTTTTCATACATACACAGACACATACACACATATGTATAAATATTTTTATTTATCACACCGACCTTCTTTATGATTTTACAATAAGTTTGTTAAATTGATCCCCACTTGATTGCCATTTAGGCTGTATAACATTTTGCTATTATGAACATTTTAGCCAAATAGAAATGGTTGTGTGGGTAAATATATAAATGTGTGTGTATATGCACACTAACACACATATACAGAAAGTGCCAGTTTAATTCCAAGGCCTCATTTCCATCAGAAAAAAAAATGCTTCTCAGAATGTACATTTAAAATTGATAGCACTAAGGACACTTAGTGCTACATTGCCCCCAAGATACAGTGTATTTTGAAGTAGTGTACAAAGTGGATCTGTTTATAACTGGTCCCATTTCTTTTTCAGCCCTCCCTTAATCTCCTGGAATGAGTGTATGTGAAATGGAGTTTAGAACAGTGACACAGATCCCATCTCTATATGGTGCTACCTATGGTACACATGACTTTTACATTTTAAAGTAGCCATTTTTATAAGGCTACAGCAAAACACTTGCTTCAAGAGTGCTTCTTCACCATAACTCCAGCCATAACAAAACTCGGCAAAAATGTCTGCGTCAAATCAGCTACACAAAAATGTCCTAATTTGTCAATATATATCACCACTATTGTTGTTGTTAGCATTTATTATGGGTTTTCTTTCCTTTGTGACGTTCTGTGCTTTGCATTTTTCCTGCTTTCATCATGTATTCATATCATAACTGGAAAAATGCACTGTGAAATTGCAAGATTGTAAGGAGAGAGTCTAGAGATACCATAGATGAGTAGCCACTAGTCAGCTGTGACCTCTGCAGCCCCAACCACCCACCAGTACTCTGAAGGATGATCTATTTAAGTAAATTGGAGGCAAATCTGGTTCTATTCACCTAAATATCTCTGGAATAGGGCTGCCTTTTTGGAGGACTGTAAAGACTTCAGGTTGACTAAGTTGGCACACAGGCTAATATTTGTTACTGCAATTCCCAACCTCTGTGGACAGCTGAAATACAATCTTTATAATTTGGTCTCATCTATGATTCCAAAACTCATTGCCTCTATCACGGAATCTCCCAGGCGCTTCTCACACTGGACAGGTGGCAATTGCTCTGGCCTGAGGAGAGGGTCACAGGTCTGCTTCTCTTATAATTACTCATTCAGGCTCCACAGAGAACTCCCAAGAGGAAGAGTTTGAGAAATGGCTGTAAGCAGCACATGGAATTTCACTGAGTGGAGTACATTGCAGGTAACACAAATGCTCAGACATTTGGGGTGATTATTCAGTGAGAATCAGAAGGTGTCTTAGGTACTTTGCAGAATTTATTATTTACATCCTGGAAAGTGACTCCCTTATCATGTATTTATATCCAGCACTCTGGATTTGTCTTGTGGACATGCATGTTACTATCAGACACAGGTGTCAAAATAATCTGAGCAAATGGTGAAGGAGAGTGATGTGTTGGTTCTGAGTTGTGCCTATCACAAAAAAAGGGAAAGACTCCCTTTGCCTTAGGATATCAAAAGGTCAGGCTATTGCACCTGCGACTGTCACTGTTATTCACTGAAACCCACACATGAAAGAGGGAAACACACAGGGAATCACAAAGAAGCGAAGATTTAGCCTTCATATAGGGTATTTGGATTCACCCCAACTTCAGACCCCAGCACAGGCCTCTGCGGTCTTCTGGGGAGGTATAGATGGTCCCTCCCTCATAAGCTGACTAGAATCCATCTTTACAGACTTATCTCTCATCTGGCCTTCATTTCCTGTCTTCTTCCATTTAACATAAGTTCCAAATAACATCTTCCTGAGCATGGCAGCTTCAAGCCTTTTCTTTTTGTGGGGGAGTTGGGTGGGGGAGGATTATGCATCCACTGTTCCTCTATACAAAATGTCTTTTCCCACCTTGTTCTTTTTGAAATATTTACTCATCTTTTTTTTCTTAATAATAGTGATATTTATTGTAAATACACAGTGAGCTAAAGTCTCCATTTAATCCAAACAACTTTCTGAAGTACTTTTTTTATTGGAGTATAGTTGACATACAATATTATATTCGTTTTAGGTGCACTACAGTGATTTGACGATTATACGCATTATGAAACGTTTACCATGGTGCGTGTCGTTACCAACTGTCACCATATAAAGTTATTACAACATTATTGACATATGCAACATATATTTCCTATGCTGTACTTCTCATTCCTGTGACTTATTTATTTTATAACTGGAAGCTTACACCCCTTTATCCCCTCCACCTATTTTGCCCATCCCCTCCCTCCCCTCCCCTCTGGCAATCACCAGTTCGTTCTCTGAAATACCAACATGACAACTCTGGTTGCTTAGAAATAGAACCTGAGAGAAGGACTGGTTGCACATCATTTATTAAAAGGTGCCTTTTAGGGAAAAATCTGTAAGGGGGTGAGAAAAGTGGTAGAATGAAAGGGAAAGATTTGCGCAAGGATATGGTCTCAGGTAATTGAGAATGTCCTCATGGTCAGGGACTCTGGATCTCTGTCTCCACCTGAAGCAAGGGGTTTGGTGTTTTTTATTCTCAGAGCAGTCTGAGATGGTGGTGGGATGCCTCCTGGGTAAATGGGGGCCCATAGGCTGAGGGAAGTGGTGGAATGCCTCCTGGATAAATGGGGTCTTAGAGGCTGAAGGAAGTGCTCCAGAGAAAAGGGACAGTGGTGAGTCCTTAGCACCAAATATTGATAGCAGCTGTCAGATGTTGCACCAGCCTTGTCAATAGGCTCTGGGGAGGATATTAACAGTGTGCTTTTGTGTGTGTGCTTGCTCTGATCTGTCATGTGTGGTACTGTGACCAGCAGATACAAGAAAAAAGTTAGTGCAAAAAAAGAAAAGGAGCAGAAATCAGTCTCGGAACCAGGTTAGTTTTCTTTTTGTTGTTTTCATAAAGATTTTCAAATGTAGCTACCATGGCTGTGACTTGAAAGTACTTATTTAGTCACATGTCAGCATTTTTTATTTGTGTTTTATAAAAATACAGATTTTCTCAATTAATATCCTCCAGGTAAATGGAATTCTGCCTCTTAAAGTGCTTTAGACACACAGCATTTTGTTTTCCAACTAAAAATAAATAATCTATTTATAGCATTTTTCAAGGAATGCATAGTTGTATTTTCACCAGATATCTCAAAGCAGTTCCTGGTAAAATTCCACCAAGATTGAATAGACAAAAGTCATTCCAATTTCACTAGATGGTATGCCTTTTTAAAGACAGACCTAAGGCACTAAAGTAAGAGGAGATGAATCATCTTTCTCAGATATCTACTGGTTGATGAAAACAAAATTCATATGGATTTCCCGGGAAACTGTCCTGGGGTTTGATAATCACATTAACTGTTGAGAGGGCTAGACAAATGGTTCAATATCTACACATTCAGTATTTCCCCCCACACTTTCAAGAAAATCTTTACTAGCTCATCGAATACTCTCTCTGGGTAATAAAAGAACAATATCCTAAAGCAAAGAAAGATCTTAACTCTGTCACTGTCCCCATAGGACAAAGCTTATATGCTCAGCGCAAACACAACTTGGATGGCACTGATAAAAAGGAGCTATTTTAGAATCAGGAAATAGGATCCTTAAAGAGTTATTCATTAAAATTATCGACCTCTGAAGATAATTTCCAAATAGAACTCTTCCCTTCTGTGCCTTTTTCACCAATCTAATCGTTAACTGATACTAGGCCCAAGGGTTTCTTCAATTAGTGTACACAGTCTTCCGTTGGCAGGAAACTCCAATGGCCACTTGCGGGGGGGGGGGGGGGGGGGGGGGGGGGAAGGGAGGAAGAAGGGCAGTAATACCTGCTTCTAGTGAGTTTTCTGCCTTTTAGGTATGAAACAGCTTTCCAAAACACTTGAACCACAACTCTGAGCTCCCCCTGCATTCCACTAAGCAAATGCAAATTAACTTTTTTGTCATTATTATTGGAACGCGAAATCCTCCCAAGACTGGAAAATACCCTGAGGTCTCAGAGCATCAACACTGTGGAGAAGTCCCTTCTTTTTTTTTTTTTTGTGCTTACTCATCCTCATTGGAAACTCTTGAGGTAAATTTTGTTCCACTGTGTGCCACTTCACCACTCCTGCAGGCGCCGCTTTTGAACTATATTTGTGTCACAGCCTACTTCGGGGATGCTGGGACCCCCTGTGCCTTGGACCCACCTCTCCCTGACCATTACATTTCCACTGCCTCTGAAATCTTGCCACCTTACCAAAGAGCGGCCACCCAAGAGTTTGTGAGCCTTGCCCTGCAGTGTGATGCGCTCCGCGGCCCTCACCTCATCTCTACTGCAGAGAAGAGCCACTTGCTCCCTGTTTCTCTCAAAAGGACTGTCTTCTCTAACTATCAGTCTCTTCAGTGAGCATAGGCTTTTACAAAGATAGGAATGTGTATTGACTTCAAGATGTTTTTCCTCTTCCACCCTGAAAAAAAGAGCAAGATAAGAATAATTTAAAAATAGGGGCCCCAGGGTGGTACAGTCGGTTAAGCAACCGACTCTTGGTTGCGGCTCAGGTCGTGACCTCAGGTTCGTGAGATCCAGCCCCTTGTCTGGCTCTGTGCTCAGAGAGGGGGTCTGTTGAGATTCTGTCTCCCTCTCCCTCTGTCCCTCCCCCCCACCCCACGAGCCTGTGCGCTCTCTCTCTCAAAAAAATAAGTGAACCTTAAAAAAATAATATAATAATTAAAAAATAAAAGCCTGCTTTATAAAATATGAATTTAGGGAATGGGGTGAGATAGATTGGAAAGGGAAAATACAGACAGACAAAAACTGGTCCCTCATATATCCTCTTATCTTGATGGAAAATAAAATACAATAGGCAACTTTGAAAAATTATCAGTTATCCAATTAGGGGAGGAAAAAACATAATACTAATTTGGTTTTATATCCTTCTAACCATTTGTTTTCCATTGCTGGTGTAATATATATCAATGCAACACAAAATGGAGAGCAATTTGGCAAATATCTGTCTAAATTACTAATGCTCACGCTTTTACCTGGTAATTCTACTCTAGTAAATTCATTTTGCATTTCAGACTAATACTAAGGGAAGTATCTGTAGAGACTGCTTTTAGGCGACCGACTTGAACAATGGCAACCTGAGGAAGGTAGAGAGGCCTATAGTGACCCACCAACCTCCTGGCTGGATACAAATAGGCCCATTAGGCGAACAACCTCAAAATAGCCATTAACCCTAGCTGACCAATGAGTTAATTACATCCGGACACAGGTACCAAAAAAGGAAATTTTCATACGTTCCCATACCTCCTCATTCTCCCCCTTAACCACAGCCCCCCTCCTCTGCCTGCTCACAGTCTCTCCTTTGCTGTCCGGCCCGCTGCTCCCTTGTGATGTATTCACTACACTTCTATCTCCTTTGCTCTACCTTGGGTGAATTCTCTCACCTCTGGTGCAGCCAGCCTCCAGCTGGTTGGGTTGCCCCACATTTGGTGGCCAATCCCTCCTACACAGTATCGACAAGGATATGCAGTGCAGCATTTTTATGAAATAACAAAACATAGAAATAACATCAACCATCAGCCAGTTCAAAAAATATGGTACATCCGTATAATAGAGTACTTCATAGCCATAGAAAAGGAGAAAGCTCTTCATATACAAATATTGAGTGCTATCAAGACATTAAAGCACCATTTTTAAAAGTTTGGACTTTAAAGCTGGATATTGAACAAGGGAAACTTAACCCCTCTGCGCATCATTTTTCCAATTTGAAAGATGAAGATGGTGATCTTGTTCCCCTCATAGGGTTATTATGAGGATTGTATGAATAAATACTTGAAGAGGATTAGAATAGGAGCTGACACGGAGGTTAGTGCTGTTTACCTTCCTGAGACAAATTAGTGGGGGGAAGAGGTCAAAACAATGTGAATGGTATGCTTCGATGTATGCAAAAATGGGAAATACAAGGGCACATTTTTACTTTTGTTTCCATGTAATACATTATGAAGGTTATACAGAGAACCATTAACCCTCGTGTTCATGTGGGGAGAATTGGATTGGAGTGAAGAGGAAAAGAAACTTTTCAGTGTATGCCCTTGTATGCATTTAAAATCAAGAATAATGTTAATTTGTTATCTATTCAAAATTAAATAGATAAAAATAAATAAGAAGTCCTTCCCTGCAGCAAATTTAGAAAAAGTTCACTATGCTTCTAATTCTTTTGCTGCTGTATGAGGGAGCAGTTATTGCCCTCCGATGGAGATGAAAGTCCCAAATGTCTGTTTGGTCTTCTTTGAGCCCACACTGCTGTTGTTAGGGTGCCTCATTAGAGCTTCACAGTGGTGGAAATCAAAGCTCCCCCGTGTCCTTTGCTTGTGGGGTGGGGGAACTGGTTTTATAGGGTTTGGTTGAGGAGGATTAGTTGTCTAAAAAGGGCTAGGCTGCTCCTTTCCTGTTCTTTTGCTAGAGAAAACAGGCTTTCCCTGAGGTGTTGTTATTGTTATTGTTATTGTTTTCTACGTTGGCATTTCTGGCTTGTCTTTTTCAGCTCCAAGTCTGGGCTATTTGAGGCCAAAAGAAAATACAGGGAATTCACCAAGAGGTCACTTTTCATATCCTGAGAGTTCTAGCTGGTCTTTCTCTTGACCTTTCTGAGTCTTCTTATGTCTGTTTTAAAGAATGTCCAGGGTTTTGATTGTATTTATCATGAGGAATATGGGAAAGTATGCCTATACTATCTTGAAAACAGAAGTCTCATATATTTTTAAAATATCTTCATTGATCAGTTTCCTATTATGGTAAATCTTGATCATTTATATTTGTGGTGCTGTTCTGATTTGGCTAATTTTCCAGTATATTCATGCAATAAATTATTCTGAATGGGAAAACCATTAACATAGTTTTGACATGACATTGACATGACAGAATGTGTGTTCAACCATCTTACTCAACCGTGATAGTTTCAGTAGGATTTCCTTAATTTTCTCAGACATCCTGGAATATTTTTTTTCCTGTTGATAGAGACTATTATATTTTCTTCTAGCTAACCCAGTAGTCAGTGATGTGAGAAACAAAGGCAAAGGAAAAAATTATATTTCCTTACTACTTACAGCCGATTGACAAGTCCTTGAAACAGCCAGGGTGACATTACTCCGGGAACTCAGCAGCCTCATGTTAATACTTTGCTAGGGGCAAAAGGCAATCTTAGCCCAACCCCCAGGATCCTGTAAGTCTACTTTAATATATCAAAATACCTTTGGAAACTTCCTTTATTTCTACCCCCCACGATACATGTTGGCAATAATCCCCCAAGCATATGGCCCACCAATATACATCTAATGGGTCTCATGACTCAGGTTTTATTATACAGTAATAAATGACCTTTTCCCAACAATAATTAGCCTCCTCAAGGTCCTGGAAACCTTGTTTCCAAAATTCTTTAGAGATTTACACTATCCCTAACCACCCTCCAACTTGAAAGTATATAATGGGACACTCCTCATGACCCCGGTGCGGCTCTTTCTGCCCGTGGGTCCTGTGCTTTAATAAAACCACGTTTTTGCACCAAATGTGTCTTAAGAATTCTTTCTTGGCTATCAGCTCCAAACCCCAACATTTCTGCATCAGTCAGTCTTTTGAAGTTTCTGTTTTATTTCATTGCACTGGAGAAACTGCAGAAGAATGTTAAATTATTTTAATAATGTCAAACTGTTCCCCTAATTTAATCAAACATTGTGTCACTTCCTCATCTCTCCTTCATTCCCCAGCCCACAGCAATCAGCAGTCAAATCCTATGATTAAGGAAAACTGTCATCCTGATATTTCCACATTCAGTGGGACTTTTTTTTGCGGGGGGGGGGGTCCTAAACTTACTGGTTCTCCATGCTTTAATACACATTCATGATCAGTCTTTTTTTTCTTGAACCTCTACACCTTTTTATCTAGGAAGACCCTCTAGCAACTATTTTGTAGCCCACTGAGTTAATTCCTCTTCCATTCTGCAACCTTCACACATTGATTTTTTTCAGAGTTCTGCCCATACACCCCTGCCTGTCTCCTCCATCCATGTACTTTTCCTTACTTTGCAAATGTCTTTGTTGAAGAACATGGTTAAACTATCATCGATATGCTGAAATATATATATGGAAGTCATTGACTTTTTTTTTTTAAGATCTTATTTATTTATTTGAGAGAGATAGAATGAGAGTTAGAGAGCACAAGAGGGAAGAGGGTCAGAGGGAGAAGCAGACTCCCCACCGAGCAGGGAGCCCGATGTGGGACTCGATCCCAGGACTCCAGGATCATGACCTGAGCCGAAGGCAGTCGCTTAACCAACTGAGCCACCCAGGCGCCCTCATTGACTTTTTTGTACACAGGAAATAAACTTGACCATCACTACAGCAAAATATAAAATATACAAAAGGTAGCATAATAAGAAATAGACAATTCCTGGGATGCCTGGGTGGCTCGGTTGTTAAGCGTCTGCCTTCGGCTTGGGTCATGATCCCAGGGTCCTGGGATGCAGCCCCACATCGGGCTCCCTGCTCAGCGGGGAGCCTGCTTCTCTCTCTACCTGCCGCTCCCCCTGCTTGTGCTCTCTCTCTCTCTCTCTCACTGTGACAAATAAATTAATTAATTAAAAAAAAGAAATAGACAATTCCTAAGGCACTATTCACCATAGATTTCTTGCCTCAGTTCTGACATGTATGACAGCTATATAATTTCCATCCAGCTCTCCCAGATGTCCTCACACTCAAGATATCCAAAATTGACCTCTCATCTCATGCCCACAAGCCCTTCCCTCCTCTTCTCCTTCTTTCAAGTGGCGGCAACCAAGTGTTTTTAGTCAATTCTGTTTTAGTCTTTTGAGGGAAGGAAGGCACCACCATCTGAGGGCTTTGCTCTGGTCATGTTCCTCTGTCCGTGTTGCCTAATGCCATCTGCTAACCCCAAAGAGTAGGTTGGAGAAATGTTGGCTGTCTTCTCACCTTAGAAGATTACTGGTAATACATTCTATAGTTTGTACTTCTCTACTGCCTGAGCTAATACATGAGAATGGATTTGATCATACAGAGGCATGTGCCCTGACTTACATTTTCCACTCTTCTAAGATAAAAGAGGAGACTTTAAGACTCTCTCCTGGCACCTGGGGAAAGTGCCAGGTCTCAGGGGGACACCAATTCCCTGCAATGGGAGCATCCATAAGAACAGGTATTGCAGATGTGGTTCTAGCACTCATGGTTGTTCTGAGGACTGGAGTCAAGGCTTCAGTGATAGAGCAAGGAGCCCAGAAACTCTTCCCTTCTTCTCTGTCCTGCCTTAGCCTTCACACAGCTTGGGGCCCACTCCGTGGTAGAAATAAGCAGCAAGGCCAGGTGGAGGAAGGGTGTGAGACAAGTCAGGACACAGGAGAGAAGAGATGGGCAAACCTCGAGGTTTGCCTGGGGTGTGTGTGGAGGGATGGGGTTAATGCTTACTCTGCAAGACCTACCCAGCTGGAAATATAAGCAGAAAGAGTGTAGCCAGTAAAAGCACAGACTCTGGCACCGACTCTGGCACCAACTCTGAAAACCACACTGCTTATGCTCAACTCACCTCTCCGCTGTGTGATTCTTGGTGGATTACCTAAACTCTGAGCTTTGGTTTTCTCAACCGTAAAATGTAGGTTATTATAGGACCTCTGTCAGAGAGTCGTTTCAGGGATTAAATGAGTTACTCTGTGTAAAGCATTTACAACAGTGGCCAGACATGTTCAGCTGTTAAAAGCTTTGGCTCTTATTTCCATGGCATCAGGGCTTCTTTGCTGCCTGATTGATGGGCCTAAGAGAATAGTGGACTGTCTTGGAAAATCAACCTCCTTGTATTTTTTCTTCTCACTATAATTTGTGATTTCAAGAACCTAGAGACCATTTTGGACTGTCCCCTTTCCCTCTCTCTCTACTTAGGCTCCTCATATTACCAAGCACGTATCCTGCTTACGTGTCCTCAATCAGTCTCTCTTTTTTATGCCTTTTGCTACTATTCTATTTAGGACTTCATTGTTGGTCATCTGAATTACTATTGTCACTTTCTTTTTCTAATCCATCCCCTTCAAATCCATCATCCACTGAGCTGCAATTCTGACCAAATCCTTTCCCTTTAAAACCTTTCACTGGCTCCCCATCAGCAATACGGTGAAGTCCAGGCTCCTATCCATGGCACCCAAGGCTCTGCCCATCTCTTCTCTCCTGTGTCCCGACTTGTCTCACACCCTGTGCCCCAGCAACACTGAGCTGCTTGTCATTCCTGACAAAAATCCTGCTGCCTCTTGCATCTATAGTTTTCTCAGGTGTCCTTGGCAATGATGAAATGGATTGAGGTGTGTGTGTGTGTGTGTGTGTGTATGTTCATAGGCAGGGATAGAAATGTAGATTTGAGGGAGGGTGCTTTCTGAATTTTTAAAAATATTTTTATGTTTCTTTCTTTCTTTTTTTCTTTTTTTAGAATGGGAGAGAGGCAGTGGGGAGAGTCAGGGAGGAAGGGTTGAGGGAGATGGAGAGAGAGAATCTTAAGCAGGCTCCACACCACACAGAGCCCGACACAGGGCTCGATCTCATGATCCTGAGATCATGACCTAAGCTGAAAGCAAGAGTCCGATGCTCAACTAACTGAGCCACCCAGGCACCCATGAATTTTTTTAAGTGCAAGATGAAGTGACAAAATGAAGCACCATCCTCTCAGAGAATACCCCTGAACTCCAGTCTCCCAGCTGGGTTAGATGTTCCAGCTCTGGGCTCATTTATCTTTACTTGTATTTTTGTGTTATGATTGTTCTAGGCTGAATGATTTGAGAGCATGGGCTCTCCCACACCCCATGCAGGAGTATAGCATAGATCTTCAACTAAGAGTGGGGAGACAAATGAAACTCAAATGACTAAAGAATCTTAACCACAATAATGACCAGAAGAATCTTAGCATGTGTCCCCAGCAATGAAATACCTATTCCTTTTCCTGTATTTTCTATTTACTATCCAAGCAACAAAATGGGAATTATATTTATTCTGTAATTTCTTTTTACTATCAAGTCTGCCTCATCTATTGATTACTCACAAATAAGCTATTGATATTTAGCATATGAATGAATTTTCCCACTTGGCCATTATGTAGAATGAAAATGGTGTGCATCTTTAGTAAAGGAGGGAATATTCTGGGTTATATTTTAAGTAGTAAAGTCTTCGAAGTAATCACATAAATCATAGGAAGAATGCTCAAATGGATTAGTAATTAGAAAAATGGAAATGATATATTATTTCAGTCTTAATAGCTTGACAAAAATTACAGTGCTGGACACTACCAAATGTTGGCAGAGATGTGGGGATATAAGAATCCTTGTGCATGTTTGATAGTCATGAAGTCTGGCACAGCCAATCAGGTTATATATTTTACTCATAGTAAATAGTACATGTTCACTGTGAACCTGCCCTTCTGCTTCTGTATATATAGCTTTCTATATATCCTGTAGACAGGGGTCTATTAGTGAACATGGATAAGGATGTTCAATGTTCCTTTGTCTTTGGTGGCAGAAATTTGGAGGCTATCAAGGGGTCTGTATGGAAGATGTGCATAATAAAATACCATGCCATAATCAACACAATAGGCACCAGTGTGGGTAGACCTAGACTCAAAGTACTGATTGAAAAATGCAATGAGGGGCACCTGGTTGGCTCAGTTGGTTAAATGTCTGCCTTCGGCTCAGGTCATGATCTCAGGCTCCTGGGATTGAACCCTGAGTCAGGCTCCCTGCTCAGTAGAGAGCCTGCTTCTCCCTCTCTCTCCCTCTCTCTTGCTCAAATAAATAAAATCTTTAAAAAAAGATTAAAAAAAGAGAAAAATGTAATGAGCAGAATGAGTTCTATGGCTCAGTGTCATTTATGTACCCCTCCTTGCCTCAGTTTCCTTATCTTTAAGGTTTGGATAATGATAGTACCTGTCTTACAGGGTTTTTGTGAGCATTAAACGAGTCAATGCATGAAAAGCACTTAACTAAATGCCTGGGACATAGTAAATGCTCCTAATATATCACAGAGATATCACTCATCTGATTTTTATTATACTAATTAGTGGCACATGCAAAGAAAACACAATCTCACATTTGACATAAATGCATACTAATAAAAAAATATACATTAAATCCTTCAGATTTGTTGCTTGTGGGAATGAGAGTAGGAAATAGGGTTAAAAAAAGAAGAAGAAGAAAGACATAGCTATGACAAGAGGAAGTCATGTGTCAGGAATTGAGGAATATGATTAAACCTTATGCACCTGAGTTCCCAAAAAGATAAAAATAAGATATCCAAAGGATTTGCTTCTTGGGAGCATGTAAGTTAAGGTGATTTCAACTGCAAGTGAAATAATGCCCCTATAAGTGACTTAACCAATAGGAGGTGTTATTATCACTCAAAATAAATATTTGGAAATAGATAGTCCCAGGGTGAGTTCAGTTCTCAATGAGAGTACTCTTCTGCTTTCACACTCTGACTTTGCTGTCGTGATCATAATAGATGCCATATCTCGGAGTCCAAATGGGAGGGAAAGAGGACTCACTTAGAGCATCTCTTTCTTTTAACCAAGAGGGAAACTTTGCCAGAATGTCCACCAACAACAACCGTACCATCAACTCAGACTAAACCCATTAGTCAGGATGCATTAGTCACAGCTGTGAGGAAAGGGAAGTTTAGTATCTGATGGGGACAGCCTCTCTGGTGGAATGTGGACTCTTCCTATGAGGCAGAAGGGATCGGGAATGGCTGCTGGCCAGGTCCCCAAGAGTGTCTGCCATATGAGGAAAGGACATGCGATGTATAAAAAGTGGGGTGACTTCATGCCTCTTGAGTTAAAATCACCACTTTACCATGACACTTCAACCTTGTGGAAATAATTCAACCTTTCTGTACCTCACTTTCCCCATCTGTGAAATAAAGAACAATAATACTTACCTCATAAGGATGTACTCAATAGATGTTAGCTGTAATTACTATTTATTAGTAATTATTTAAGTGATCAAGGAATTTGTATTCTTTTGGTTCTCCTTTAGGATCCAGGATTGTCACTTACCTCCAACGGCTATCTTTATGTATTAATGTTCTTACCTGGGGTGATATTGCCCCTTAGGAGATATCTAAAAATGTATTTTTGTTGTCACAATTGTTGGTAGGTGGCAGAGCCCTCTGGGCATCTAGTACCAGAGAGAGGTCAGAGATGCTCTAAATCCTACAATGCATAGGACAGACCCCACAACAGAGAATGATCCAGTCCAAAATGTTAATACTGTCAAGACTGAAAAACTCTTTTATGTAGATAACCAAGACTCAAATCGGTAAGAAAATGAACATTTTTTTAACCACCTATATCAATCATCATTTTTTGTCTACAAAATAGAGTTAATGATTCCTTCCTTATAGCATTGTTAAGAAGATTAAAAATCCAACATGTGTACAACATGCCATGGTGAGCTAACAGTTCACATCACTGTGGCTCAGTTTCTTCAACTATAAAATAATGGCATAATTATGCTTCAATGTAATGTCACTTGAGGATTAAATAAAATATGCTTAAGGTTCCCAGCACACAGTAGGTAACATTAAGTATCAGTTGCTTTCTTTCTTTTCTCATTAATCTTCAAAAGACAGAACTTTGATCCTCTTAGGTGATTAAGTAATTAAGGAGCTACTGAGAAAAAAAAATTAACAATGCAACTTAAATAAAACCTGGATCCCTGTAGCTGAAAAGTTCTTTCGCTCTTCAATTGTGACAAGATAGCACTCATGAATTGTATTAGATCGATTAGGCTGTAGTAAAAATTTGTACATCCAGTTCCAGAGTCAGAAGCATGTATTACAAGAAGGGGGGAAAATCAGTACTTATTCTATTTTTCATTTGATTTTTACATGGTTATTACTTCTTTAATGGCATTTGTGAAAATTTGCAACATGGAAGTTCCACATGCTTACTGGTCAACTCACTGTAAACACCATCATGCATATTTACTATATAAAACCCGTATTATTTATGTAATGAGTCTTGGTAATAAAACAGCAACCAGTGATTCATTTCTCTGGGTTATTTCATGCAGTACACTCTTGAGTCTGAAATATGGAAAACATCTTCTTTCAAAAGGAAATATTACAGAGAAGAAAGGGACCCTCAGTGTGCAGGTTGAAACCAAATGAGACCTGAGGCTGATAAAAGCTCTGAAGCTTGACCTTGCAGCCATCCTCACACCTTGCATAGTTTCCAACTCAGACAAGGCCTAATGACTGACATAAACCATGCTCAAATCCCATTACCACTTAAAGATTTCAAAAGGCCACCCAATAAAATGAAAGAGAACCTGTGCATCCACATGTAGGAAATAAAGATAAAAATTGGGTGAAAAATGTGTTGGTTAGCATTGGCAGAGGAGCGGATGGAGGGCCCAAGACAAGGCACCAGATATAAGCAGTAAAATGGAAGAGAAAAGCTCACTGTGACCATTTTAACTGCCATGGAATCGAGCCAATAGGGTTAATGAAACCAGCCAGAGCTTTCAGTGTTTTAACTTTTGTGATTTGTACTGTTCTTTCTGCTTTTTATCTTCTGTAATGATCACGAAAGCAGGAATCCAGTAAAATGAGAAATATGCAAAGCACTATAGAGTACATCGGTCATATGAGCTGACAACATAAATACTAATGATTTCTTTTTTCCTTCCTTTTGTGTTTATCTCTAGTGTGAGAGAACTTACAGATACTACCAACCATCATCTCCTTTACATTTTTAGATACATTTTTCTCTTAGGTATTTTGCTTTATATTGAGCTAAAACACATTTCTTGTTTTTTCTTTTGTTTTATCCATTGGACCTAATTTTAACCCTGGAGCTCGCACAACAAACCTTGAGTACTTTGAAGAAAAAAATCCATACTCCTAGTACATCATTTATCTCTTAACTAAGCATTTCTATTCCTTGTGATATGTCAAGTTTCCTTACTGTTCCAGCTATAATCTATTCAAATTTTGCAGGTAGCTGTGATTTTCTTAAGAGAGTCATATTCTGACAAAAGAAGTATTTTTATTTTTATTTTTTTTATTGTTACGTTAATCACCATACATTGCATCATTGGTTTGTGATGTAGTGTTCCATGATTCACTGTTTGGGCATAACACCCACTGCTCAACGCAGAACATGCCCTTTTTAATACCCATCACCAGGCTAACCCATCCCCCCACCCTCCTCCACTCTAGAACCCTCAGTTTGTTTTTCAGAGTCCATCGTCTCTCATGGTTCGTCTACCCCTCCAACTTGCCCCCATCATTCTTCCCCTCCTGCTATCTTCTACTTTTTTTTTATTCTTAACATATATTGCATTATTTGTTTCAGAGGTACAGATCTGTGATTCAACAGTCTTGCACGATCCACAGCGCACACCATAGCACATACCCTACCCAGTGTCTATCACCCAGCCACCTCATCCCTCCCACCCCCCCACCACTCCAGCAACACTCAGGTTGTTTCCTGAGATTAAGAATTCCTCATATCAGTGAGGTCATATGATACATGTCTTTCTCTGATTGACTTATTTCACTCAGCATAACACCCTCCAGTTCCATCCATGTCGTTGCAAATGGCAAGATCTCATTCCTTTTGATGGCTGCATAATATTCCATTGTGTGTGTGTGTGTGTGTGTGTGTGTGTGTGTGTGTATAATATATATACAATTATATACAATTATATATATACAATTATATATATATACACAATTCCATTGTGTGTGTATATATATATATATATATATATATATATAT